>NW_024430248.1:0-6969 GCF_017639785.1 Mesocricetus auratus
ACATATCTTGAATGGCAGTTGGCTTCAGGAAGTGATCAGGGTTCCAGACATATGCTGGTAATCAGTGTTCTCTGCTGGCATTCCAGAGGTCTGCTCATGATCAGAGTTCTCTGCTGGCATTCGAGAGTCGCTCTCACCATCAGTGTTCTCTGCTGGCATGGGCAGTTCATCAGCATAGATGAGAGGCAGCATAGACAACTAAGCTCTGGGAATAAAGACAAATAATTTGGACTCTCTCCATCAGGGTGAAGCACACTAGCTAATTTGCTGACCTTTGCTAAAGGTCATGAAAAATTGCTTAGGTAAAAAATGAAATGTGTAGCCCAGGCTGGCCTCGAACTCGTGATCCTCCTGCCTCTGCCTCCTTCAGCAAATCCTACCGGCGTGCGCCACCACAACCGGTAACCCAGTCACAAAAAGAGAAACATGGCATGTACTCTCTCATATATGGATTTTAGACATAGATCTGGGGAGTGCCAGCCTACAATCCTATGGCCAGAGAGTCTGGGAAACAGAAACTTTATTTAGTGGCTGATCGAAGAAGAGGCAGACTCCCTCGGTTAAGTACTGAGCTGAACGCAAGAAAGCCAGTAACAGAGAGGGAGGACTGATGATCAAAGGGATTAAGACTGGGCTGGTTTAACCCCCAGAAACAGCTGACCAGACAAAGGTTAACTCTTGACTTCCAGGCATCAGCCTGGGAATCCAGCATGGGACTGATCAAGACCCCCTGAATCTGGGTGTCAGTGAAGAGGCCTAGGGAATCTATTGAGCCTTGGGCAGCAGATCAGTACCCATCCCAAGTATACACACGGACTTTGGACTCCCATAGAACAATGTGAGGTGCACTCTCACCCTGAACTCTTGGGGAAGGGTCTAGGCCCTGCCCTCTATGAAATGACAGACTATGCACACCCCCATGGAGGGCCTCACCCTCCCTGGGGAAATGAGGGGATAACGGGGGGGTTGGGGGAGAGCACGGGAGGAAGGGAGGGAATGGGAGAGGGACCTGGAACTGACTTGTGAAGCAACCTTGTTTCTTACCTCAATTTAAACTGGAAAATAAAATTAAAAAAAATGAAATGTGAGAAGGCAAAGCAGCTGAATGTCATTAATCCCAACAGACAACAGGAAGACACAGTTGAACCGTTGAATGTGAGGCCAGACCGAACTGCAAATAGAGTACTAGGTAAGTCAAGAATGCACAGAAAATCTCTGCTGAAATGCTAAGTTAATAAAAATAAAAGTTATTATTATAATAACTATGACAGCAAAATGTCAACAACAATAATAATAGTAATAATAATAATAACAATGGCAGGGATGCCTGAAATACTTCACTCTGCCATGCCTGATATAAAGAGTTGGCACCTGATGCACACAGGCTTTTTGTGTGCAGTTACTCTTAATATGTCCATTTTAAGTAAGTACAGTTATAGAAACAAGCTTTTCTATGTCATTCCAACTATGACATTAATTAAATTCACAATAGCTGTATTAGAACACAGCATGGGATCACAATACTGCTCAGATGCTGGCTTTACTGGGGAACAATATGACCTTAATATCTGATTACATTTTGATGTTTACCTCACAGATACTTCTGATGGTGTATGGCTATGTGTCCTTTGGAAAGCAGTTTTGGATAGTAAATAACTGCAGCAGGACAAAATCTTAAATTTTGGGTGAGTGCTGTTTGAATCATTCTAGAGAATATGTGCAACTTGAATTTTGCCACCTTAGAAGTGGATTCACAGGAAAACATGTTTTTTTGTAGTAACCATTTTAAACCATTTGCCGAACAGGAAACAAAAGCTGAAATGAAGTGAAACAAAGTAACTTTTAGGGGTAGAAAGATACCTAAAAAGGCCCCATGCTTTTCACCAAAAGCAACCACTTCCAAAGAAATATTTCATGAACTGCTCAATGTTGTAAGCTTTTGTATTTCCTTTAAATATGTGTTTCTTCAAATTCACATTTGCTTCACCCATTAACTCCTCCTCCTGTAGAATTGGGATGAATTTCTTGCACCTAGATTGCAACTACATTTGCAGAGGATTCTATTTCTGCCTCTGGTCTACATTAGCACCAGGAAATTGTGTGCTATACAGACAAGCATTTAGGGAAACATTTAAAAACTAAATTGTAAAATATGTTAAAATTTTTTTCTGACAGAGTTTAAAGTACACAAATAAATTTTTCATATTTTTATATAGCAACCCATACGATTATTAAAGTGTGTTCCCTTAATTGTTCTTGAAATACTCTCATCAGTTTCCTCCTCATATTTGTGAAATAAACCCTGATGAATGGAAACAAAATAATGAAATGATACTGGTATGTGCTTATATATGAGAGAGGAGAATGCTTACTGCTAGATATGAGGGAGAAATAGCCAGAAGCCTCTAAAAATTTCCAGAATGAAGAAACAAAGGAGAGGATGTGGGGGTAGATACTGGAAAAGACAAGGATTAGGATCCAAGAGGCCAGGAGCCTGAGAGACCCCAAAATCCAAAGTGACTGAGGCTTTGTAATGATCACAGGATAGGGGAAGGGAATTGGAACTCAGGGGTTGGAGTGGTTAACATTGTTCGGTCAGGTTGGGAAATGCTGAGGAGCCAGTAATCTGTTACAAGGGAACAGATATTAGAAACGTTGAGAAAAACTTTGGCCAGTATCCACTTTGGAATATTAAATAGCCACCTCAGATTTTTATCTACGATTTGTGAATTAGCATAAGTATATGCTGAATGTTTCTGGTGGCTTCTTGTAGGACTGCTACCACACAAATCAGGTGACATGAGCTAGGTTGTTACAATCAGAAGAGTTCTTTGCGTTTTTCTAGAATCGTTAAGGCCCTTAGAAGTCATGGGGTTTCAGTCAGTCACTCTCCCTAGAGGTTGAGACCTGTTGTTTGGAGTCCACCCCTGCAGTCCATGAAGGAGTCTCATTTGTAAAGGGACAAATCCCCAGGTTGGGCACAGTGGCAGTATAAAAGCCTTCTGCAGATGTGTTTCAGAATGCTGATAAATCTGCTTATTTTTAGTCAGGATTTTAATATTTGTAAGAACTGCAATAATTACTACCAATTTAGTGATGATGTCATGTCAGAAGATGTGAAAAAATATACTTCGGGAAGCAGTTAATTGAAAGAAAAAGAATAAAATTTCTACAAACTACTAGTAGTTAGAAAGCATAAGCTTGGATTAGTCTTGATTTTTTTCTTCTTCAAGATGAATAGAAGGCCACTGATTATTTTATTGCATAAAGTAATGAACCCACTTTCAGTACGTGATAAAATCTTACTAATATTGGTGATTCAGTAAACAATATATTTTATCTAAGTAAGATTACCATTAAATTTTATACAATTGAAACTGAAGTGCAAGAAAATGTGAGAAACCAAATTGATTGACTTCATGGAATATTGAGTATATACTTCAGGATAGAAAGATCAATGTTCACTTTGTGAAATGTGTCAACAGTCAATAAGAGAAGTAATGAGTAGATAATATCAGAGAGATGCACCACATTCTCAGCTTGAATAATTTAATAAATTGCAACTTGGGAAATCTATGTGATTATATTGTGGCCTCTAAATCCTATTTCTGTTTTTCTCTTAGACAGCTCTCTTGTTATACGATATTACATGAAAACATGATTTCTAAGGAAAAAACGAATTATTTTATGTATGGCTCTCATAAAATAACTAAAGTGTGTGTGTGTGTGTGTGTGTGTGTGTGTGTGTATCTACTTCAACATTTATACTGATTTTATCATGCAAAATGACAGAGGGCTGTGCTGGTAGAAATGAAGTTGTGTAGAAATTAATTGTTATCAGGTGGTAAAGGCCATCCTGAATCCCATGACAATGTCTCTCAGTAAAATTGAACAATAATTAAGCAAATAAATAACTTATGACTATTATTTTTAACTTTAAGATATTATGGTTTTATATTTTAAAGCATAATATTAGAAAAAGCTGGCTGACCTGGAATTATTTTTATAACTAACGATGTCCTTCACATATTTCTGCTCCCTATTCAGACAGTTGGCATACAGACCTCAGACCCTTCACACAATTGTAATTCTGTAATACCAATTTCATAATAAACCCCCCAAAATCACTTGCCTTTCCCAAGGCCAAAATTGCATTTGTTTAGAACTCCAAATTCACACTATAAACCCTATTGAATTTCTTTAAATAATTTAAAATGAAACTGAAGACCTCCTGAAAAATTTCCTTGCATTTTTAGATCATTGTCCTTAATGTAACACACAAAATTGTGTAATGTGTGTGTGAGGAGTGACTGGTTACATAGGAAGCTGCTCTATTCACTCTGGACCTGCTTTTTTTTAACTCAAATGATTCGCCCTTCAAAAACAACTCAGAAGACCTAGTCAACAGTAACTATCTCCTCTCTCTTGAGATAATTATTGATATATCAAATTTTTCTCTGTAACTTGGAGATATACTATTATACCATTCTTCCAACAGAATCCAGGCTAATCTTCTGTTGCTGACAATTTAGGTCCATGTATATATAGTAAAAACAAAGTGATTATTAGTGAATAATAGGTGTACCTTTCAATCCTACTTGCTTAAAATCACTTGAAATATTTAAGTCTACCATCTCTGAATTTCCATATCTAGAAATACTTAAATTTGAAAAACTTTGATGACCACAGTGTGGATACACAGTAGTACATTAGTTACATATAATGTGAGCAATTATTTGCATTCACAAATCTCATAAAATGACAAGGAAGGAAACATATTCAGTACTCTATAGAGGAGGTGAAAGTTCCATGATTATGAGAACATAAGAGTGAGATTCTAGTATGTAGGAGATATAGGATGACATGAATAATATTAGACCTCTCTAAAAATTATGAAGGAGCAAATACAGATTTATGATGATGGAAGCATCTCCCCAAAAGAAGACAAAAAACTATTGATGCTAATACAGGCAATCAGAATAGATTTTGTATATATACTGTATACAATTCTTTTGTATATATATTCTTTACAATTATCTATTCTTTAACATTTTTCATTTTATGTATATACCATTAACAGTTTGTTTTTCCTCCCTCCTTTCACCTCATTCCCTCTACCCAACATGAGCTTCCTCTTCTAATCCACTTTTACTCTTTTCAGGAAAGTTAAGACCTTTCTTTGGAGTCAACACAGCTGACAATCTGTCAAGTTGAGTTTAGGAACAGTCCTTGCCCCTGCGTTGAGACTTGGATGAACTGAAGCGTGGGAAATAGGTTGCAAATGTCAGTTCATATGTCAGTGACAGGTCCTGATCACACTGACATAGTCCTCCAAGCACAGAAAGCTGCATAACTTTGACCAGCCTGCAGAGGGCATAGGTTGATCAGTTAAGTAAGACCCAGTGTTAAGTCATAATTGCTTCCTGGCAACCTAAGCCCAGGGCAGACTTAAGAACCTGGCCGTTTTTCATGGGCCAAAGAAGGAGGTAGCAGCTGAGAGGCAATGTTCTATGTGTATATTTTTGTATCTTGAGCCATGTGCCTTGGTACATCAATGAATGTCATCATGGACTAGAGGTAAGTCTTCCAATCTGCTATGGCCAAAGACTTTGATATTGGCCAAGAAATTGGAACAATTATCCATGGAATGGGTAACTAATATCACTGAATATAGTCAGTGCAGACCTTTATCAATGAGTTTTGTTGGTTGATGTCCTCTCCCAGAAGAAGAAAAATTCTTGACTAAGAAACATATGGACACCAACAAATCCAGCCCCATGTAAATTTTCCTTCTTACATGTGTTCAGAAACATTTTCTGACAATTCTTAGTTTAGACTGAAGTTGATGTAGGATATGTAATTTTCTCTAATTTGACAGCTGCTGAACTTAGTCTATCTGAAGGCATTTAAGAGCTTTGTTACAGAGTGTCAGCACCACATGGGAAATTTGAGTTTATTTAGTGTCATATTGAGCCTTCTTTATTCTGGTATCTATCCTTGGAGTTGAGAACACATTGTTATTTTCAGAAAATTGAGTTTGTATGTGGTTATTATGTGTAATTCCTTTATATAAAATGATAAAATGAAATATTCTCCCGAAATGTGTCAAAAAAACCAATACATTCTTTTGCTACCATATTCATGGCTTAGTTCTCATTAACTTCTATTACATAAGCTAATATACATATATTAAAATGCATATATACACAATTTGAGGTATATTACTTTATTTATGAGTAATGAATTTCTATATTTACGTATGTATTTATATGTATTCCTTAATAAAAAAATTAGTACTTTATTTGTATCCCTCCTGTTTTTGACCTTCTGCACCTCTTTTTCCTACTTCCCTGCTAATTCCCCCTTCCCATTATCCATCCTCTACTATTCTCTCCAACACATTTTCATGTATGATTTTATCTTGTGTGATTTTTCCTTCTTCTGGCTATTCCTTTATTTCTTTTTGCCCTGTTTCTCTCTTGTTTCCCTTTATCTATATGTAAATGTTCTTTTAAGGAGCTGAAAATTGTGCTCATAGACCAAGTATATGTCAGAAAATGGTTTAGAAAGTGAACAACTTTCCCTTTGTCAATACAAGGTGGTGGGAGAACTGTAAATTCGAGGATCACTTGACTGTGACAATGCATGCAGGAGGCTCTCTTCATGCCCAGGAGTTTGCTCCAGCTAATGTTGCAGCTTTTCTGATCTGGAGGAGGAAAGCAGGCAGTTAAAACTTATTCATAATTGGTCCTTCCATGTCAGATGACCTCACAAAAAGCACAATTGTGCCTGATGCTGAACACTGATATTTAGACAGATGTCATTTTTATGTCCCTAAGGAATAAGAGTAACTTGTCCTTGAATATTTTCAACCTCTAACAAATGTCACAGTTTGTTCTGAGTATATATATATACATACATACATACATACATACATACATATATATATATACACACTCTATGAGAAAG
>NW_024430249.1:0-10096 GCF_017639785.1 Mesocricetus auratus
TTGTGAGGAGCCACCCTCGCTATCGCTATCACCATTAGAAGATGGCGCTGACATCCGCTGTCAGTTGGAGTTCACCGTTTAAGCTGTGCCTCTCCCGTGGCGTCATCTGGGGTGATGAGCAAACCACCAATCCCGGCTCTACACGTCTCACTCAGAGCTCCTAGGCTTATATAAGGGGCTGGGCTTCTTAGCTTGGGGTCTCCCTCTCAGAGGCTGATCATCTATTTCTCAAGATGCATTAAAGCTTTACTGCAGAAGGATCCGAGTGTCCTGTGTCGTTCTTGCTGGCGAGACTGTGGCACAGGACATCTGGTGCCGAAACCCGGGAACTCTTCAACATCGCCGGCGCCACGGGAGACCCCTCGGAAGACAGGGCAGATTCAGAACTGCAGGGACGTAAGTTCAGAGAGGTATGCTTGATCCTGAACACCCCCTTTCTCGACTTTGGCCTTAGTTTGTCATCACCGTGGGACGGGTCAGTGGAGGCTTTGGTGCTAGTCCTGTTTGTCCTTCTTCTTCATCGTGGCTGGTGCTGACAGAACGGTGCTGTCAGTCTGGTAAAGGAGTCAAGCGCCGTTTTTTAGATAAGTCGCCAGCACGATGGGGTCATCACAGTCAGTGGTTACTGCCCTACAGACTGTGCTAAAACAAAGAGATCTTAAAATTGCACCACGAACACATCAAAATTTTGTGAAGGAGGTAGATAGAGTAGCACCATGGTATGCTTGTTCCGGGTCCCTCACTGTGGCCTCATGGAACAAGCTAGGTAAAGAACTAGACAGGAAGCATGCAGAAGGAGATCTCCGCTTAGGTACCAAAGCCATTTGGAAGCTAGTTAAAAACTGCTAGGAGGATGAGGCCTGTCACCCTGCTATAGTAGAAAGTCAGGGAACCTTAGAGGAAGTTCAGGATAGCATGTCAGAAACTGAACGGAGTGAGAGAATGGGAGCTCGCTAAAGGAAAGACATGTCTAAGAAAAAAGGCCCTCCCCAAGAAGTTAAGAAAGGGGGAGAGAAAGAAGGGAGTGATCATTCACCCACTAACAAATCTAAGAAAAAGAAAAAGCCAGAATCTAGTCTATACCCTACGGTAGAGCTAGAAGCCTTGGAGCTAGATAATTCCGATTCTGACACTCTGGATTCTAGCGAAGAAGGTAGTCTAGAGGAGGAGGTGGCACGGTATGAGGAAGAAAGATATCACCCTGATAGACACCGGCCACTGAAAACAAAAATGAATGTGAGGCCACCGCCTATAAATCCGGCGGGCTCATGTGTGGGAACACCAGACCTTGAGCAGAGACCCACTTCCCCTTCTGCCTGGGAGTAGGCAGCTGTAAGACAATGTTTACTAAAAACATGTTTACTAAAAACAATACAATGCCTGGGGGCATTAAGTTCCTGGAAAAGGCCTGCCCACAGAAACCACCCTGACCTCGACCTTGTCCAAAGACTAACCACCTCTTCTGCCACACCCAGATCAGTTTCTGGGGTCAGAGCAGAACCAGCCAGGGTAGAGGAGAGAGCAGAAGCTTCTCTGGTGGGAGCTTTTCTTAGGAAGTTTTCTTGAACCTTTTTGGGGCCTGCTTAAAGTTTTCTTTACATCGTTGAACGACTCTCTGTGTTGTCAATCCCCGACACCCTCCGTACATTCTCGGACACAGGCCGCGCAGCAGATGCGACACTCACGCCCCTCGGAGCCTCCGCCGTATGAGCTTCGGCTGAATACTGGTACTGACTCCTTTTTACCTTTAGAGGAACGGAGAAAAATACAAGTGGCTTTTCCAGTATTCGAGAATGCAGAAGGCGGAAGAGTACATACTCCCGTAGATTACAATTAAATCAAAGAATTGGCCGAATCCGTTTGTAATTACGGGGTCAATGCTAACTTTACCACAATACAGGTGGAAAGGCTTGCTAATTTTGCCATGACTCCCACTGACTGGCAGATGACAGTGAAAGCAGTGCTTCCCAACATGGGACAATACATGGAATGGAAGGCTCTCTGGTATGATGCAGCCCAGGCGCAAGCTAGAGTTAATGCCACGGCTGAAGATGAGAATCAGAGGCAGTGGACATTTGATGCTGACAGGTCAGGTTCAACATGCCCTTAATCAAACCAACTACATCTGGGGTGTCGGCCGCCGCTATTAAAGCATGGAAGGTCCTCACTAAAAGGGGAGAATCCAGTGGACACCTTACAAAGATTGTCCAAGGACCCCAAGGGCCATTTTCAGACTTTGTGGCCAGAATGACCGAGGCCGCTGGTCGCATCTTTGGTGATTCAGAACAAGCTATGCCCCTGATTGATCAACTTGTCTATGAACAAGCAACCCAGGAATGTTGAGCGGCTATCGCCCCTCGCAAAAGCAAAGGTTTACAAGATTGGCTCAGAGTGTGCAGGGAGCTGGGGGGGACCCCTAACCAATGCAGGACTAGCTGCCGCCATTTTACAAACGCACAGGCGTAGAGATTTATCTAGTCGAAAAGCTTGTTTTAATTGTGGGAAAATGGGGCACCTTAAGAAAGATTGTCAAGCCCCTGAAAGAACAAGAGAACTGGAGCTTTGCCGTCATTGTGGTAAAGGTTATCATAGGGCTAGTGAATGCAGGTCAGTCCGGGATATGAAAGGGAGGCTTCTGCCCCCTATTGAAGAACAGAGGGTACCCCAATCAAAAAACGGGACACGGGGCCCATGGTCCCAGGGCCCTCAGAAATATGGGAACCGATTTCAGAAAAGCAATCAAGAGGAAGTAGAGGCTTCCGAGGAACCCCCGGAATGGACTTGCGTGCCGCCTCCGACTTCTTACTCATGCCCCAAATGAATGTTCAACTGGTCCCAGTCCATTCCCCTGGACCTTTGCCCCCTGCCACCATTGGGCTTATTCTGGGCCGTGGCTCCTTAACTTTACAGGGACTCATTATATATCCTGGGATTGTTGACCCGTATCATAAAGAGGAGATTCAAGTTCTCTGTTCTAGCCCTCGGGGCGTATTTTCTATAAAGCAGGGAGATAGAATTGCACAACTGGTGTTGCTGCCCTCCCTCGGGGATGGAGAAACCTACACTTTACAAAAAAGGGCTATGGGATCTTCTGGAAGTGATTCAGCCTATCTGGCTATACCCCTAAATGAGAGACCTACAATAAAATTGTTAATTAATGGAAAAGAATTTGAAGGGATAATGGATACGGGAGCAGACAAAAGCATTATTTCACTCCATTGGTGGCCGAAGTCTTGGCCCACTGTTGTTTCCAATTTCTAATATATTTCTAATTCCTTGTTTATTTTCAATTTCTGTTTTATTTCTATTTCCTCATTTATTACTAATTCCTGATTTACTTCAATTCCTGATTTAGTTCCAATTTGTAATTTGTTTCCAATTTCTCAATAATTCTAATTCCTGATATTTCTGATTTATTTCCAGTTCCTGATTCATTTGTAATTTGTGATTTATTTCTAATTCCTGTTTTATTTCTGATTCCTGATTTATTTCTAATTCCTGATTTATATCTAATTCCTAATTTGTTTCTAATTCCTGATTTAATTCCAATTTGATTTATTTCTCCTTTGCTTTGTCTCTAGGTTTCTCTGCATTAATTTTCAGGCCCCCAGGCAACTGAGTTGGACCAAGAGGGGAAATAAACCAGGCATTAAAATGTTGCTTAAAACTGTAAACAGTAATGCATGCGTGATATATAACAAACACAGAACACAGAACATGAAACAAAGGTGCACACAACACACTGCTGATACATCCCTAGAGCAGAGGGCTGGGCTGTGGTCCAGCAGGAATCTGGGAAACGTAATCCAGGAGGAATTCTGGGAAACGTAGTCCAGGAGGAATTATGGGAAATGTAGTCCAGGAGGATTCTGTGAAATGTGATTCAGGAGGATTCTAGGAAACGTAGTCCTCTAGGAATTCTGGGAAATGTAGTCCTGAGGGAATTTCGGGAAATGTAGTCCAGGAGGATTCTGTGAAACGTAGTCCAGGATGATACTGGGTAATAGGGTCCAGGTGGATTTTGAATATGTAGTTCAGGAGGATTCTGGGAAATGTAGTGTACGAAGAATTGTGGGAAATGTAGTGAAGAAGAATTTTGTGGAATGTGGTCTCGCAGGATTCTGGGAAACGTAGTGCACGAGCGATTCTGGGAAATGTAGTCTAGAAGAATTCTGGCAAATGTGGTCCCGGAGGATTCTGGGAAATGTAGTCGGTGGGGTCATATGGGAAACCTGGTCCGAAAGGAATTCTGGGAAATGTAATCATAGAGTGTTTGTTTATCTCTAAATAATAATCATAGTGTGTGTGTTTATCTCTAAATATTAATCATAGAGTGTGTTTATCTCTAAATATTAATCATAGAGTGTGTGTTTATCTCTAAATATTAATCATAGAGTGTGTGTTTATCTCTAAATATTAATAATAGAGTGTGTGTTTATCTCTAAATATTAATCACATAGTGTGTGTATCTCTAAATATTAATCATAGAGTGTGTGTTTATCTCTAAATATTAATCACAGAGTATGTGTTTATCTCTAAATATTAATAATAGAGTGTGTGTTTATCTGTAAATATTAATCATAAAGTATATTTATCTCTAATTATTAATCAGAGTGTGTGTTTATCTCTAAATATTAATCATATAGTGTGTTTATCTCTAAATATTAATCATAGAGTGTGTGTTTATCTCTAAATATTAATTACAGAGTGTGTGTTTATCTCTAAATATTTATCATACAGTGTATGTTTATCTCTAAATATTAATCGTATAATGTGTGTTTATCTCTACATATTAATCATAGAGTGTGTATATCACTAAATATTAATCATAGAGTGTGTGTTTATCTCTAAATATTAATCATAGAGTGTTTATCTCTAAATATTACTCATAGACTGTATGTCTTATCTCTACATATTATTCATAGAGTGTGTTATATATCTACATATTAATCATAGAGTGTGTGTTTATCTGTAAATATTAATCACAGAGTGTGGGTTTATCTCTAAATATTAATCTTAGACTGTGTTTATCTCTAAATATTAATCATAATGTGTGTGTTTATTTCTAAATATTGATCGTAGTGTTGTATTTATCTATAATATTAATCATAGAGTGTTTATCTGTAATATTATTCATCGATTGCATGTTTATCTCTAAATATTAATCATAGTGTGTGTTATTATATTCCTAAATATTAATCATAGAGTGTGAGTTTATCCTATAAATATTAATCATAGAGTGTGTGTTTATCTCTGAATATTTATCACAGAGTGTGTGTATCACTAAATATTAATCGTAGAGTGTGTGTTTATCTTCTACATATTAATCATAGAATGTGTGTTTATCTCTAATATTAAGCACAGCGTGTTTAACTATAAATAATAATCATGGAGTGTGTGTTTATCTTTAAATATTATTCATACAGGATGTGTTTATCTCTAAATTTTAATCACTGAGTGTTGGATTATCTCTAAGTATTAATCACAGAGTGTGTGTTTATCTTCTAAATATTAATCATAAAGTGTGTGTTTATCTCTAATATTAAGCATAGTGTCGGCATTTATACCTAAATATTGATCATGCAATTGTATTTATCACAAATTTTATTCATACAGAGTTTATCTATAATATCAATCAAAGAGTTTGGGTTTATCTCAAAAAATTAATCATAATAGCTGTGTTTATCTTCTAAATATTAATCATAGAGTGTGTGTTTATCTCAAAATTTAATAATAGAGTGCATGATTATCTCTAAATATTAATCTCTTAGTGTGTGATTATCTCTATATATTAATCATAGAGAGTGTGTTTACCTTGAAATATTAATCATACATTGTGTGTTTTTCTCTAAGTATTAATCTTAGATCATGTGTTTATCTCCAAATATTAATCATATAGTATATTTATCTCTGAATATTAATAATACAGAGTGTGTTTATCTCTAAATATTAATAGTAGAATGTGTGTTTATCTCTAAATATTAATCATAGTGTGTGTTTATCTATAAATATTAATCATAGTGTGTGTGTTTATCTCTAAATTATAATCATAGAGTGTGGATCCCTAATATTACCCATAGAATGTGTGTATATTCCTTGATATTAATCATAGAGTGTGTGTATATTCCTAAATATTAATCATAGAGTATGTGTTTATCTTCTAAATATTAATCATAGAATGTGTGTTTATCTTCTACATCGTAGTCATACAGTGTGTGTTTATCCTCTAAATATTAATCACGTAGTGTGTGTATCTCTAAATATTAATAATAGAGTGTGTGCTTATCTCTAAATATTATTTCAAAGAATGTGTGTTCATTTCTAATTATTAATCATAGAGTGTTTTTCTCTAAATATTAATCACAGAGTGTGTGTATATCTCTAATTATTAATCATAGAGGGTTTGTCTCTAAATATAAATCATAGAGTGCATGATTATCCATAAATATTAATCACTGAATGTGTGTTTATCTCTACATAGTAATCATAGAGTGTGTGTTTATCTTGAAATATTAATCATAGATTGTGTGTTTATCTCTAAGTATTAATCATAGATCGTGTGTTTATCTCTAAGTATTAATCATAGATCGTGTATTTATCTCTCAATATTTATCATAGAGTGTGGGATTATCTCTAAATATTAATCATATAATGTGTGTTTATTTCTAAGTATTAATCATAGATCATGTGTTTATCTCTACATATTAATCATAGAGTGTGTGTTTATCTCCAAATATTAATCACATAGTGTGTGTATCTGAATATTAATCTTTGAGTGTGTGATTATCTCTAAATATTAACCACAGAGTGTGTGTTTATCTCTAAATATTAATCATAGAGTGTGTGTTTAACTCTAAATATTAATCATAGAGTGTATTTATCTCTATATATTAATCTTAGAGTGTGTGTTTATCTCTAAGTATTAATCGTAGATCATGTGTTCCTCTAAATATTAATCATAGAGTTTATTTATCTCTTAATATTAAACATAAAGAGTGTGTTTATCATGAAATATTAATCATAAATTGTGTTTATCCCTAAGTATTAATCATAGAGTGTATTTATCTCTAAATATTAATCTTAGAGTGTGTGTTTATCTCTAAATATTAATCATAGAGTGTGTGTTTATCTCTAAGTATTAATCATTGAGTGTATTTATCTCTAAATATTAATCATTGAGTGTGTGATTATTTCTATATATTAATCTCAGTGACTGTTCTTATCTTCTAAATTTTAATCATCTAAATATTAATAATAGTGTGTGTTTACCCCTAAATATTAATCACATTGTTTATCTGTAATATTAATCATAGAATGTGTGTTTATCTCTAAATATTAATCACAGAGTATGTGTTTATCTCTATTTATTAATCATTGAGTGTTTATCTCTAAATATTAATCATAGAGTGTGTGTTTATCTCTAAGTATTAATCATTGAGTGTATTTATCTCTAAATATTAATCATTGAGTGTGTGATTATTTCTATATATTAATCTCAGTGAGTGTTCTTATCTTCTAAATTTTAATCATAGAGTGTCTGCTCATCTCTATATATTAATCATTGATTGTGTTTTTATCTTCTAAATATTAATGATAATGTGTCTGTTTATCTCTAAATATTAATCACAGTGTGTTTGTTTATCTTCTAAATATTAATGATAGAGTGTGTGTTTATCTCCAAATATTAATCACAGTGGTTTTATCTCTAAATATAAATCTTTGAGTGTGTGATTATCTCTCAATATTAATCATAGAGTTTATTTATCTCTAAATATTAATCATTGAGTGTATGTTTATCTCTAAATATTAATCATATAGTGTATGTTTATCTCTAAATTTTAATCTTATAATGTGTGTTTATCTCTAGATATGTGTATATCTCTAAATATTAATCAAAATGTTTGTTTATTTCTAAATATTAATCATAGAGTGTTAATTACTAATATTGCTCATAGAGTGTGTGTCTATCTCTGAATATGAATCATAGACTGTTTGTTTATCTCTAATTATTAATCATTGAGTGTGTGTTTATCTGTAAATATTAATCATAGAGTGTGTGTTCATCTTCTAAACAATAATCACAGAGTGTGTGTTTATGTCTAAATATCAATCACAGTGTGTGTTTATCTTCTAAATATTAATCATTAAGTGTGTGTTTATTATGAATATTAATCACAGTGTGTGTGATTACATAAATATTAATCACAGAGTGTCTGTTTATCTCAAAATATTAATCACAGAGTGTGTGTTTATCTCTGAATATTATTCATTTAATATGTTTTATCTATATACATTATTCATCGTGTGTTTATCTTCAATATGAATCATAGAGTGTGTTTTTATCTTCTAAATATTAATAATGGAGTGTGTGTTTATTATGAATATTAATCACAGAGTGTGTGATTATCTAAATATTATTCATAGTGTGTGTGTTTAACTCTAAATATTATTCATTGAATGTGTTTCATCTATATACATTAATCATAGTGTGTTATCACAGACTGTGTGATTATCTAAATATTGATTGTTGTGTGTGTGTTTATCTCTTATTCCTACTCATAGAGTGTGAGTTTATCTCTAATTGTTAATCAAAGAGTGTGTTTTTATCTCTATTATTAATCATAGTGTGTGTGTTTATCTCTATGTATTAATCATAGATCATGTGTTTATCTCTAAATATTAATCATAGAGTGTATTTATCTCTAAATATTTATCATAGATTGCGTGTTTACCTCTAAATATTAATCACAGTGTGTCTTTATCTTCTAAATATTAATTATTGAGTGAGTGTTTATTATGAATAATAATCACAGAGTGTGTGATTTTCTAAATATTAATCACAGGGTGTGTTTATCTCTAAATATTAATCATAGAGTGTGTGTTTATCTCTAAATATTGATCATAGTGTTGTATTTATCACTAAATATTAATCATAGAGTGTTTAACTCTAAATATAAAACATAGAGTGTTTATCTGTAATTTTTTTCTACTATTCTTTTTTTATTTCCAGTTTAAAATTAGATAAGAAACAAGGTTGCTTCACAAGTCAGTTCCATGTCCCTCTCCCTTTCCCTCCGCTCCTCCTGTGCCCTTCCCCAACCCCCCCCATTATCCCCTCATTCCCCCAGGGAGGGTGAGGCCCTCCATTGGGGTGTCCATAGTCTGTCATTTCATATAGGGCAGGGCCTAGACCCTTCCCCAAGAGTTCAGGGTGACAGTGCACCTCACACTGTTCTATGGGAGTCCAAAGTCTGTGTGTATACTTGGGATGGGTACTGATCTGCTGCCCAAGGCTCAATAGATTACCTAGGCCTCCTCACTGACACCCAGATTCAGGGGGTCTTGATCAGACCCATGCTGTATTCCCAGGCTGATGCCTGGGATTCAAGAGTTAACCTTTGTCTGGTCAGCTGTTTCTGGGGGATAAACCAGCCCAGTCTTAATCCCTTTGATCATCATTCCTCCCTCTCTGTTACTGGCTTTCTTGAGTTCAGCTCAGTACTTAACCAAGGGAGTCTGCCTCTTCTTCGATTAGCCACTAGATGATGTTTCTGTTTCCCAGACTATGTGTCCATAGGAATGTAGGCTGGAACTCCCCAGATCTATGTCTAAAATCCATATATGAGAGAGTACAGGCCATGTTTCTCTTTTTGTGACTGGGTTACCTCACTCAGGATGGTTTCTTCTAGTGCCATCCATTTGCCTGCGAATCACATGATTCAACTAAAGAAAATATCATCCATCCCATCCTTGTGAGTCCAAAGTCCTATATGTAGCTTATCTTTTATCATAACTAAGGAAAACTATAATTATAACTATCTGTTTTCAACTCCATCAAAGACCACAGAAGGATAATATATAAACACTAGGATTGACAGAGACATCTTACTGCCTGGACAGTCACCCGAAGTTCCTCTGTAATGTTGGGGCATCCATCTTCAGCCCATAGGCCACAATGTGTCTGGAACACTTCTCAGCAAAGCAGGAAATTTCAAACTGTCCATCTGCATTGGCAGTCTGTCAGTCATTTTTCTTTGTCCTGCAGAAAGTCTCGTAGACTCTTCATCAAGCAGGAACCCTGTAAGACTGAGTTCAG
>NW_024430250.1:0-7755 GCF_017639785.1 Mesocricetus auratus
GTGTGAGGAGCCGCCCTCACTATCGCTATCGCCATTAGAAGATGGCGCTGACATCTGCTGTCAGTTGGAGTTTACCGTTTAAGCTGTGCCTCACCCGTCATCTGGGGTGATGAGCAAACCACCAATCCCGGCTCTACACGTCTCACTCGGAGCTCCTAGGCTTATATAAGGGGCTGGGTTTCTTAGCTTGGGGTCTCCCTCTCAGAAGCTGATCATCTATCTCTCAAGATGTATTAAAGCTTTACTGCAGAAGGATCCGAGTGTCCTGCGTCGTTCTTGCTGGCGAGACGGTAGCGCGGGACATCTGGTGCCGAAACCCGGGAACTCTTCAACATCGCCGGCGCCGCGGGAGACCCCTCGGAAGACGGGGCGGATTCAGAACTGCAGGGACGTAAGTTCAGAGAGGTATGCTTTATCCTGAACACCCCTTTTCTCGACTTTGGCCTTAGTTTGTCATCACCGTGGGACGGGTCAGTGGAGGCTTTGGTGCTAGTCCTGTTTGTCCTTCTTCATCGTGGCTGGTACTGACAGAACGGTGCTGTCAGTCTGGTAAGTCGAGCGCCGTTTTTTAGATAAGCCGCTAGCGCGATGGGGTTGTCACAGTCAGTGGTTACTGCCCTACAGACTGTGCTAAAACAAAGAGATCTCAAAATTGCACCACGAACACTTCAAAATTTTGTGAAGGAGGTAGATAGAGTGGCACCATGGTATGCTTGTTCCGGGTCCCTCACTGTGGCCTCATGGAACAAGCTAGGTAAAGAACTAGACAGGAAGCATGCAGAAGGAGATCTCCACTTAGGTACCAAAGCCATTTGGAAGCTAGTTAAAAACTGCTTGGAGGATGAGGCCTGTCACCCTGCTATAATAGAAAGTCAGGGAACCTTAGAGGAAGTTCAGGATAGCATGTCAGAAACTGAACGGAGTGAGAGAATGGGAGCTCGCAAAAGGAAAGACATGTCTAAGAAAAAAGGCCCTCCCCAAGAAGTTAAGAAAGGGGGAGAGAAAGAAGGGAGTGATCATTCACCCCCTAACAAATCTAAGAAAAAGAAAAAGCCAGAATCTAGCCTATACCCTACGGTAGAGCTAGAAGCCTTGGAGCTAGATAATTCCGATTCTGACACTCTGGATTCTAGCGAAGAAGGTGGTCTAGAGGAGGAGGTGGCACGGTATGAGGAAGAAAGATATCACCCTGATAGACACCGGCCGCTGAAAACAAAAATGAATGTGAGGCCACCACCTATAAATCCGGCGGGCTCACGCCCCTCGGCGCCTCCGCAGTATGAGCTTCGGCTGAATACTGGTACTGACTCCTTTTTACCTTTAGAGGAACGGAGAAAAATACAAATGGCTTTTCCAGTATTCGAGAATGTGGAAGGCGGAAGAGTACATACCCCCGTAGATTACAATCAAATCAAAGAATTGGCCGAATCCGTTCGTAATTATGGGGTCAATGCTAACTTTACCACAATACAGGTGGAAAGGCTTGCTAATTTTGCCATGACTCCCACTGACTGGCAGACGACAGTGAAAGCAGTGCTTCCCAACATGGGACAATACATGGAATGGAAGGCTCTCTGGTATGATGCAGCCCAGGCGCAAGCTAGAGTTAATGCCACGGCTGAAGATGAGAATCAGAGGCAGTGGACATTTGAAATGCTGACAGGTCAGGGTCAACATGCCCTTAATCAAACCAACTACATCTGGGGCGTCTATGGTCAGGTGTCGGCCGCCGCTATTAAAGCATGGAAGGCCCTCACAAAAAGGGGAGAATCCAGTGGACACCTTACAAAGATTGTCCAAGGACCCCAAGAGCCATTTTCAGACTTTGTGGCCAGAATGACCGAGGCCGCCGGTCGCATCTTTGGTGATTCAGAACAAGCTATGCCCCTGATTGAGCAACTTGTCTATGAACAAGCAACCCAGGAATGTCGAGCGGCTATCGCCCCTCGCAAAAGCAAAGGTTTACAAGATTGGCTCAGAGTGTGCAGGGAGCTGGGGGGACCCCTAACCAATGCAGGACTAGCTGCCGCCATTTTACAAACGCACAGGTGTAGAGATTTATCTAGTCGAAAAGCTTGTTTTAATTGTGGGAAAATGGGGCACCTTAAGAAAGATTGTCAATCCCCTGAAAGAACAAGAGAACTGAAGCTTTGCCATCGTTGTGGTAAAGGTTATCATAGGGCTAGTGAGTGCAGGTCAGTCCGGGATATGAAAGGGAGGCTTCTGCCCCCTATTGAAGAACCCAAGGTACCCCAATCAAAAAACGGGTCACGGGGCCCATGGTCCCAGGGCCCTCAGAAATATGGGAACCGATTTCAGAAAAGCAATCAAGAGGAAGTAGAGGCTTCCGAGGAACCCCCGGAATGGACTTGCGTGCCGCTTCCGACTTCTTACTCATGCCCCAAATGAATGTTCAACCGGTCCCAGTCCATTCCCCTGGACCTTTGCCCCCTGCCACCATTGGGCTTATTCTGGGCCGTGGCTCCTTAACTTTACAGGGACTCATTATATATCCTGGGATTGTTGACCCGTATCATAAAGAGGAGATTCAAGTTCTCTGTTCTAGCCCTCGGGGTGTATTTTCTATAAAGCAGGGAGATAGAATTGCACAACTGGTGTTGCTGCCCTCCCTCGGGGATGGAGAAACCTACACTTTACAAAAAAGGGCTATGGGATCTTCTGGAAGTGATTCAGCCTATCTGGCTATACCCCTAAATGAGAGACCTACAATAAAATTGTTAATTAATGGAAAAGAATTTGAAGGGATAATGGATACGGGAGCAGACAAAAGCATTATTTCACTCCATTGGTGGCCGAAGTCTTGGCCCACTGTTGTTTCATCTCATTCTCTACAAGGTCTTGGATACCAGTCCTCTCCTGCCATCAGTGCCTCAGCCTTAACCTGGCGGAACGCTGAGGGCAAACAGGGATGTTTTACCCCCTATGTGTTGCCACTCCCTGTAAATTTATGGGGACGGGATGTGTTACAAGCCATGGGCATGACCCTAACTAATGAATACTCCCCCAGGCATCAGCCATTATGGCAAAGATGGGGTATACAAAGGGTAGAGGCTTGGGTAGGCAAGAACAAGGCAGAATAAAACCCATTACACAACATGGAAATCGGGGTAGAAAAGGACTGGGTTTTATTTAGGGGCCGTTGAGGCTTCACGACCCATACCGTGGAAAACAGAGGAGCCGTTATGGGTCTCTCAATGGCCTCTATCCTCTGAAAAATTAGAGGCTGTCACAAGATTAGTGCAAGAACAGGAACGGCTGGGGCATCTAGAGCCTTCTACCTCCCCATGGAATACACCAATTTTTGTTATTAAGAAGAAATCTGGGAAGTGGAGATTACTCCATGACCTGCGGGCCATTAACAATCAGATGCATCTTTTTGGCCCTGTTCAAAGAGGACTTCCTTTGCTTTCTGCACTTCCTCAAGATTGGAAGCTTATTATTATAGATATTAAGGATTGTTTCTTCTCTATTCCACTTTACCCACGGGATAGACCAAGGTTTGCCTTCACTATCCCTTCTCTTAATCATATGGGACCAGACAAGAGATTTCAGTGGAAGGTACTGCCGCAAGGCATGGCCAATAGCCCAACAATATGTCAGCTGTATGTGCAGGAGGCTTTGGAGCCAATTAGGAAGCAATTTACATCTTTAATCATGATCCATTATATGGACGATATTCTTATTTGTCACAAAGAGTTAGATGTTTTACAAAAGGCTTTTCCCATGCTGGTGGCTGAATTAAAACAGTGGGGATTAGAGATTGCCTCAGAAAAGGTTCAAATTGCAGATACAGGGCTCTTTTTGGGCTCAATGATTACTCCCAAAAATATAGTTCCTCAGAAAATAGAAATTCGCAAAGACCACTTACAAACATTAAATGATTTTCAGAAACTTCTGGGAGATATAAATTGGTTGAGGCCCTTTTTAAAAATTCCATCTGCTGATCTAAAACCCCTCTTCGATCTCCTGGAGGGTGAGCCTCATATCTCCTCACCCAGAAAATTTACCCCTGCTGCCCACCGAGCCTTACAGATGGTGGAAGAGGCCTTACAGGAAGCACAATTACAACGTATTGAGGAGTCACTACCTTTTAATCTGTGTGTTTTTAAGACAGCTCAATTGCCAACTGCAGTCCTGTGGCAACATGGACCATTACTTTGGATTCATCCAAATGCTTCCCCTGCTAAGATTATTGACTGGTACCCTGATGCTGTTGCACAGCTCGCGCTTCGCGGAATAAAAGCAGCTGTTACGCATTTTGGCAGGGATCCTGATTCCTTGATTGTGCCTTATACTGCTGCACAAGTTCAGACCTTGGCAGCCACATCTAGTGATTGGGCAGTTTTAGTTACTTCCTTTTCAGGACAAATTGATAATCATTTTCCAAAGCATCCAATTTTACAGTTTGCCCTAAACCAGGCTATAGTGTTTCCACAAGTGACAGCTAAAGACCCACTCCCAGATGGGACTGTGGTGTACACTGATGGATCGAAAACTGGTATGGGAGCTTATGTGGTCAAGGATAGGGTTATATCTAAACAATATAATGAAACTTCACCTCAAGTTGTAGAATGTCTGATAGTACTGGAGGTTCTTGAGGCTTTTCCAGGACCCCTCAATATTGTATCAGATTCCTCTTATGTGGTTAATGCAGTTAATCTCCTTGAGATAGCTGGAATAATAAGATCCTCCAGCAGAGTTGCTAACATCTTTCAGAAGATACAAGCTGCCTTGTTAAATAGGAGATTTCCTGTTTTCATTACCCATGTCCGAGCACATTCTGGACTCCCAGGTCCCATGTCCTTAGGGAATGACTTAGCGGACAAGGCTACAAAGCTGGTGGCCGCTGCCTTGTCTACCCACACACAAGCAGCAAAAGAATTCCATCAGCGCTTTCATGTGACGGCTGAGACCTTGCGCCGTCGTTTTGCTCTATCCAGGAAAGAGGCTAGGGAAATTGTTACTCAATGCCAGAATTGCTGCGAATTCTTACCTGCTCCCCACGTGGGAATAAACCCACGTGGCATTAGACCATTGCAGATGTGGCAGATGGATGTTACTCATATTCCCTCTTTTGGAAGGCTTCAATATGTTCATGTTTCTGTTGACACCTGTTCTGGCGTAATGTTTGCCACACCCCTAACAGGGGAAAAGGCCTCATATGTGATTCAACATTGCCTTGAGGCCTGGAGTGCTTGGGGAAAACCCAGAATTTTAAAAACAGACAATGGACCAGCATATACCTCTCAAAAATTCCGACAGTTTTGTCGGCAAATGGATGTTACCCATCTAACTGGCCTACCTTATAACCCTCAAGGACAGGGCATTGTGGAACGTGCCCATCGTACACTCAAATCATATCTGATTAAACAAAAGGGGAGTATTGAGGATGTTCTACCCTCGGTACCAAGAGTTGCTGTGTCCATGGCACTTTTTACCCTTAATTTCTTGAACTCTGATGCCCAAGGCCACACTGCGGCCGATCGCCACAGTTTAGAGCCTGATAGGCCAAAAGAATTTGTAAAATGGAAAGATGTGCTAACTAATGAATGGAAAGGCCCGGATCCTATTCTAATAAGATCCAGGGGAGCTGTGTGTGTTTTTCCACAGGAGGAAGAAAACCCCCTGTGGATCCCTGAAAGACTCACTCGAAGAGCTCCTTCACAACTCCAGAATAAGAAGGATGGAGGCCAAGTGGGTGATGAAGACTCTCCTACTCGGGATGATGGTTCCTAGTATGATGGGAGAGTTACGGTGGGCCATCATGTCTACCTTCCCCTACCGATGCCAGTGATGCATAATGCCCAGGAGTTCCCTAGATTTTTCACAACTAATAGAGAGTTGGGGCTTGCCTTTTTGCCTTTAGATCCTCAGATACAGAGTTTTCAGGATGAGAGAACCTTGTCATTGGTAGGAAGCTTGTGCTTTACTGTGATTTCTTCATTAAAGGATAATTTTATTCATATGGATCCAGAAAGATCTAATGCTAATCCTTTTGAATTAATGGAAGCTGTACTGATCTTTCTCCTATGGCAATGATTGCTGGAGGATATAGTGAGAAGGGACAGATTACTTTTGATTGGAAAGGGGCATTAGGCAACAGTCTGAGTGAGGGACAGAGCTCTGGATCATCTGATTGGTCCTCCTCCAATGTTAAGTATACCCCTTTTAAGAGAACTAATTATTCAGCTGCTCCAATTTGTGTTTGGCTGCCCTTTATTTGGGTTGTGAGTAATGATACCTTAGGTAAGAATCAGAAAGAAATAAATTGCTCTGCTTAGAATTGTTTTTATGCATTATGCTGGGATGCTATTAAGCACCCTTTTGCTTTGGTAATGCGCATGCCTCGATTTGTTCCAGTTCCTGTTGAGGTGCCAAGTAGTTTGAGTTTGTTTAGGGAAAAGCGAGATTTTTGGGATCTCTGCTATTATTGTGGGCCTGATAGCTGCCGCCGCGGTTACTGCTTCGGTTACCGCCTCGGCCCTTGCACTTTCCGCCACTGTGCAGACAACTCAAACCATTAATGAACTATCAGCCACTGTGACCATGGCCCTAGATAAACAGGCCACTGCCAATTCTCAGATACAAGGAGGCCTGATGTTGGTAAACCAACAGATTAATTTGGTTCAGGAACAATTGGATATATTGTGGCAGATGGCCCAATTGGGATGTGAACAAAAGTTGCCTGGCCTTTGTGTCACTTCAGTACAATATGAGAATTTTACAAGAGCAGCTAACCTGTCAAAAGCTCTGTCTCAACATTTATTACAGAATTGGACTTTTGAGTTTGAGCAGACACTCCGTGAGTTGAGAGTGGCGATCCTGCAAGTGAATTCCACGCGTCTGGATCTTTCTCTGATGGAAGGCCTCTCCTCCTGGATTTCATCTGCATTTTCTTATTTTAAGGAATGGGTGGGGGTGGGATCATTTAGCCTAGTTCTCTGCTGTGGAATAGTGTTGATGCTTTGGATGGTGTGTAAGCTCAGAGCCCAAACAAAAGAGACAAAGTGATGGTGGCACAAGCACTTGCTGCCTTAGAACACGGAGCCTCCCTGACATTTGGTTAACCATGTTAAAGCAATAGGTCGCTGGCCTCCCGGCTCTTGCACCCCACGAGGCTAGTCTCATTGCACGGGATAGAGTGGGTAGGCTTCAGCAGCCCAAGGAGTTGCAAGGCTAAGCACTGCACAGGAGAGGTCTGCGGTATAACGACTTTCTCCTGGGAGATAAGTCATCTTGCATGAAGGTTCTATGTCATGATCTCCTTCCCCCAGAAAAACGACATCGGGACTGGTCAGGGCTCCCTCTGGGGATAAGACCCTGGAGAGGAGCTTTGTACATGTTCCAAATTTGCACATGGGGATTTGACCTCTATCTCCACTCCAAAGTTGTGGGTGTCCTATGGCTTCAAAAATAAATGAATAGGGGGAGATGTGAGGAGCCGCCCTCACTATCGCTATCGCCATTAGAAGATGGCGCTGACATCTGCTGTCAGTTGGAGTTTACCGTTTAAGCTGTGCCTCACCCGTCATCTGGGGTGATGAGCAAACCACCAATCCCGGCTCTACACGTCTCACTCGGAGCTCCTAGGCTTATATAAGGGGCTGGGTTTCTTAGCTTGGGGTCTCCCTCTCAGAAGCTGATCATCTATCTCTCAAGATGTATTAAAGCTTTACTGCAGAAGGATCCGAGTGTCCTGCGTCGTTCTTGCTGGCGAGACGGTAGCGCGGGACA
>NW_024430251.1:0-4959 GCF_017639785.1 Mesocricetus auratus
ATATATGTATACATATATATATGTATATATAAATACTCTGTGGGTCCATTGGAAATATTTTCATTTTCAATTCCTAAAATTACTTATTCAAGTAATTGGTTTCCATTGGGTTCCATTGTCTCTTGTGAAGTGTATAAAGACAAAAATACCACTACTCTCGAGAAAGAAAAAATTGGTTAAATTCTTAAGTAATAGATTTAGAACATTTAAGCTTCTGCCAGCTCATTATTGTTGTAGAACTCTCACTATAGCTGCCTACTCTAAAATCCTAAACTGATATTTTGATTAATTACTGTTACACTTATTTTAAGAAGTTAATTGTTAGTAAACCCAACTTTTTGACACTTATAAAATCCTCTCTAAGTGTTTAATTATCCAGAATGTCACTGAGATATTCAGCCTGCATTATTATGTACTACAAATAACTTTAAAGTGCAAAAGTATTTCCATTATCAACAAACTCACCCTATAAGTAATGTGTAAGTGCAGGGCTCCATTCTCTATATGTATATCATAATACTATTCACTGTAATTAAAGCATATGAATAGTGATTGTCTGGAGATGTCACAGGTGTCCCATGCAGATGATGGCAAACAGGTTCAGTTATATAAGATGCAGAATTTCTTTCTCATTTTACTTAAGGAAAAGATCACATGAACCCTTTAAATTGCAAATGTTACAATAAAATGGATTCACTATCCCAGTGCTAAATGACCTGATGCCATTATAGGAGCAAGAGTGTGGGCTGCTTTCTAAGAAGGATAAATGATTTGGCAAGTACCTAGAAACTGCTTCCCAAGCATTAAACAGCCTGACCTAAGTGGTAAATCTGAAAGTAACCCCCTTTACAAGACTTTCTGCAAAAATGGTTAGGCAATGAAATGTTAGACTGAGCAATCTTTTTTTATTCTGTTATTGCTTTATCCTTTACTGCAGTATCCATTGTAGAATATGCTTAGTATGGAGACACAGGGAAACCAAGGAGAAAAGACGCACAGAACAAAGAAGAAGACTCAAAGCAGAGGACTTAAAAGGGGAAAGTGAACTTGCTGATTCTATTTTCCATTAGTTATTTGAGTAAACAAATTATGCCTTATGTCTAGGGTCAGCAGTCAGAATGAATTACACCAAGACTGCCACAAGCACATAAGAAGAAGTTCTCAAAGCATATGGAAAGTGATAATCTTAAGAATAGAAAAGAACTTCAATGAAAGCCATCCTATTTAACAGCAGAATACAGCTTGGAAGTGAGGAATTGCTGGTTAGCAGGAGGTTTGCTCAGGAAAATGACAAGTCTGACCACTCTCTCCATATCTCTTCAATATTATACTTGAAGTTCTATGTAGAGTAATAAGACAACAAAAGGAGATCAAGAGGATAAAATTGGAAAGCAAGATGTCAAATTTTCATTATTTTCAGATGATATGATAGTTTACATAAGTGACCGGAAAATGTCTACAAGGGAACTCCTACAGTTGATAAACACCTTCACCAAAGTGGCAGGATACAAGGTCATCTAAAAGAAAATCAGTAGCCCTACTATACACAGACAATAAATGGATTGAGAGACAAATCAGAGATACATCCTCCTTTACAATTGACACAAAGAGCATAAAATATATTGGGGTAATGGTAATCAAACAAGAGAAAGACCTATATAGAAAGAGCTTAGAAACTTTAAAAAAGGAATTTTAAGAAGATACCTAAAAATGAAAAAAATCTCCCACGCTCTTGGATAGGTAGGATCAACATATTAAAAATGTTGATCTTACCAAAATCAAACTACAGATTCAATGAACTCCCCATAAAATTCCAGCAGAATCCTTCACAGACCTTGAAATAACAATAATCAGCTTTATATGGAAAAACAAAAGACCCAGGATAGTTGAAACAACCCTGTAAAATAAAGGAAACTACAGAGGTATCATCATCCCTGACTTTAAGCTCTATTACAAAGCCATAGTCCTGAAAAAAGTGTGGTATTGGCACTAAAACTGATTCACCGATCAATGCGATCCAATTGAAAACCCTGTTATTAGCCCACACACCTAAGACCACAAGGTTTTTGAAAGAGAAGTTATAATTATACAATGGAAAAAAGAAAGTGTGTTCAACAAATGGCATAACTGAATGCTGGCATGTAGAAAACTGAGGATAGATCATGTCTGTCACCATGCATAAAACTTAATTCCAAATAAATCAAAGTACTCAACACAAATCTAGCCACACTGAATGTCTTAGAAGAGAAAGTGTGCGGTACCCTAGAATGGATTGGTACATGAGCCCATTTCCTGATTCGAACACCAGTAGCACAGACACTAGATGAACAATTAATAAAGGGGACCTCCTGAAGCTGAGAAGCTTCTGTAAGGCAAAGGATACAATCATCAATACAAACAAATCACCCAACAGATTGCAAAAATATTTTCACTAATTCCACATCTGACAGAGGGCTCATCTCCAAAATTTACAAATACTAAAGAAGCAATTCTCCAAAGAACCAATGGATCCAATTAAAAAGTGGGGTACAGAACTAAATAGAGAATTCTCAGTAGAGGAATTAAAATGGCTGAGAGACTGTGAAGAAAGTGCTCAATATCCTTAGCCATAAGGGAAATGCAATTCCAAACATCTCTGAGATACTATCTTGTTCTTGTCAGAATGGCTAAAGTCAAAAACACCAATGAGAGTTTATCCTGGAGAGAATGTGGAGGAAGGGGAAGACTCCTCCACTTCTGGTGGGAATGTCAACATGTACAGCCACTTTGGAAATCAGTGTAGCTCAGGAAAATTGGAATCAATCTACCACATTTTCTCTATCCACTCTGCAGTTGAGGGACATCTAGGTTGTTCCAAGTTCTGGCTGTTACAAGTAAAGCTGCTATGAACTTAGTGGAACAGACATCTTTGTTGTATGAATGGGCATCATTTGGATATATGCCTAAGAGTGGATTTGCTGGGTCTTGTGGTAGGTTTATTCCCATTTTTCTGAGGAATATCCATACTGATTTCCAAAGTGGCTGAACCAGTTGGCACTCCCACCAGCAATGGAGGAGTGTCCCCCATTCACCACATCCTCTCAAGCATAAATTGTCATTGGTGTATTTGATTTTAGCCATTGTGACAGGAGTGAGAAGGTATCTCAGAGTTGTTTTGATTTGCATTTCCTGGATGGCTAAGGATGTTGAGCACTTTCTCGAGTGCCTCTCAGCCATTTTAGACTCCTCTATTGACAACTCTCTATTTAGTTCTGCAGCCCACTTTTTAATTGGGTCCTTTGATGCTTTGAAGACTTGCTTCTTGTGTTCTTTGTAAATTTTGGAAATCAACCCTCTGTCCGATGTGGGATTAGTGAATATTTTTCCCATTCTGTGGGCTGCCTTTTTGTCTTGCTGACTGTGTCCTTTGCCTTACTGAAGCTTCTCAGTTTCAGGAGGTCCCACTTTTAATTGTTGATCTCACTGTCTGTGCTACTGGTGTTATGTTCAGGAAGCTGTCTCCTGTACCAATTCGGTCAAGGGTACCATATACTTTCTCTTCTAAGAGGTTCAGTGTGGCTGGATTTATGTTGAGGTCTTTGATCCATTTGGACTTAAGTTTTGTGCATGGCGATAAACATGGATCGATCTGCATTCTTCTACATGCCAGTCTCCTATTATGCCAGCACCATTTGTTGAAGATGCTTTCTTTATTCCATTGTATATTTTTAGCTTCTTTGTCAAAGATCAGATGTTCGTACATGTGTGGGTTAATACCTATGTTTTCAATTCGATTCCATTGGTCTACCTGTCTATTTTTGTGCCAATACCAAGCTGTTTTCAGGATTATAGCTGTATAATAGAGCTGAGGTCAGGGATGGTGATGCCTCAGGACGTTGCCTTGTTGAACAGGGTTGTTTTGGCTATCCTGGGTCTTTTGTTTTTCCATACAAAATTGATTATTGTTCTTTCAAGGTCTGTGAAGAATTGTGCTGGGATTTTAATGGGGATTGCATTGAATCTGTAGATTGCTTTTGGCAGGATTGCCATTTTTACTACGTTGATCCTACCTATCGAAGAGCATGTGAGATCTTTCCATTTTCTGAGGGCTTCTTTAATTTCTTTCTTTAAAGATTCAAAGTTCTTATGATACAGGACTTTCACTTGTGTGGTTAGCGTTACCCCATGGTATTTTATGTTGTTTGTGGCAATTGTAAAGTGTGATGTTTCTCTGATTTCTTTTTCAGCCCTTTTATCATCTGTATATAGTAGGGCTACTGATTTTCTTGAGTTGATCTTGTAGCCTGCCACTTTACTGAAGGTGTTAATCAGCTGTAAGAGTTCCCTGGCAGAGTTTTTTGGGTCATTGATGTATACTATCATATCGTCTGCAAACAGTGAAAGTTTGACCTCTTCCTTCCCAATTTGTATCCCCTTGATCCCCATTTGTTGTCGTATGGCAATAGCTAGAACTTCAAGTACCATGTTGAAAAGGTATGGAGAGAGTGGACAGCCTTGTTTTGTTCCTGATTTTAGAGGAATTGCGTTGAGTTTCTGTCCATTTAGTTTGATGTTGGCTGTTGGTTTACTGTATATAGCTTTTATTATGTTAAAGTTGTCCCTGTTATCCCAAATCTCTCCAAGACCTTTATCATGAAGGTGTGTTGGATTTGTCAAAGGCTTTTTCAGCATCTAGTGAGATGATCATGTGATTTTTGTTTTTCATCTTGTTTATATGGTGGATTATGTTGATGGATTTTGGTATGTTGAACCATCCCTGCATCCCTCGGATGAAACCTACTTGATCGTGGTGAATGATTGTTTTGATGTGTTCTTGGATCAGATTTGCCAGTAATTTATTGAGTATTTTTGCATCAATGTTCATGAGGGATATTGGTCTGAAGTTCTCTTTCTTAGTTGTATCTTGTGTGTGGCCTGGACTTTTTTTTGGTTGGGAGACTTTTGATGTTTTGTGTTAAG
>NW_024430252.1:0-2818 GCF_017639785.1 Mesocricetus auratus
CAAGGTCACTATCAGGAATGGGCATTCGAAGTGGTCTCTACACTATTGCTTAGCTAGCATCCAGCAATTACATATGCCACATAAACAAAAAACAGGTTTCTCTATTGCACATTTCAAAGGTGAAATGACGTAGTCATATGAAGTGAGTTTTGTTTTTTGTTTTTTTATGTACAAGGAAGAATATAATTTTGTTTGGCTCAAAAATGCACACTGCCAAGGCTGCTTAGTACTAAAATGTTTTTTAAGCAAGAATTTAGGTTATGAAGCTGATGGAATTCTTTGCTTTAATGAACAATGCAATGTCCGCTCTCTCTTCCACTCTGACTCAGTGATAGAGGACAAAGTTAGGGGTTAGGTTTTGAAGGCGGTGAACTGTCTTGGACACTGCTTGGAGAGACAGGTGGGGCTTCCTCTCTTGGGCCGGAAGGCAGTAAGTCTCTTGCAGCAGGTTGTGGCAGCGGGTAGTCCTGAGGACCATGGGTTGGAGGTGGTAAACGGGTACCAGGAATAAAAAATTCTCTTGGACCAAGTGAACCTGGAGGTCTAAATGGTGCGTGTCCTAGTAAAAACTGCCGAGGGTCAACAGGCAGGTCCCATTTCCCGGGTAGAACACCTGGTGGATACTCTCTTATGCCTAGTGGTGCACCCATGCCTGGAACTAGGAAACAAGAGTCATGTAAATACCAAGCAACATATTTAAAGGAGCAATCATTCCAAGGACAGTCACATATCTATTAATTCGTCAGCCGTAGAAAGTCAAGCAAGACACCGTGACTTAAAAATAAGGCAAAAAAGACTTAGCAAACTGAAATTAGTCTGTGGCCACTAAGCAAACAACACCTTTTAACTAGGCTCTGCTTAATTCCAACTTTTCTTTTCTTTCTGCAATTCTACATTTCAGAACAGCTCCATTCAGAATATGCCAGGCCATGAAAATAGTGAAAACACAGATACACTATGAAACACATTCACTGCAACAAAGTTGGTAAAGGCCTACCCCTGTGTCAACTGAAAGTTCATGGGGCCAAACTACAGCAAGGAGATGAACTCACATTAATGTGCATTCACTAGGATCCTAGTGTGTTCTCTGTAACAGCAGTCTTCTATCTGGTCTCAGGCAGAAGGGATCCTATAGCTTTCCTATCTATATTCTGAGACCAGTGGCTCATGCTTCTATTGGTATTTGTGGCCTACAGGACACGATGACATGTCTCACCCATCCTTTCCATATATAATAGTATGGTGTTCCAATGCACCTTCACAGGAAACATTACTGGCTTTCCCATCCAGCCACACCCAACTCACCTTATGGAAATAAAATAGAACCTGTAAGTGCCCAGAAGATTGGGGATAGGTTACAATGCACTCTCAGCTGCATCCTCAATTGGAAAGCTCTATGGTAACAATTACTTTAGCAAGGAACAGAAGTGATGAGTATGTTTTAAAAGTCAGCACTATTCATGTCAACATACCAAATGGTGGAGGCACTGGCCGAGGCCCAAAAGGCCCCCATGGCTGAGGAGGTGGTCCATAAGGATAGGGTGGTGGCACCGGACTTCTCAAAGGGTCACCAAAGAGAGGTACCCCTGGAAACGGAGGGGGCCCTCTGGGAGCCATGTTAACCTGTAGAAAAGAAACAAAGTTTGCAAATGCTTTTACATGGTGCCAAGAGTAGTAAACTGGCAGCTGTCCAAAGAATCCTCGGCGTAACACAACACCTCACCCCATGTTGCCATTGACAACTCAGAGGTCAGAAGGATGCTGCAAACTGTGACTGGGCTTACTGCTTGCTATCAACTCAGGAAGGGGACCCTTCCTAAGAAGTGACTGTGGCTCGGGTCATGCCATACGCACTGCAATCCATACAAAAGAAATACTCTCTCTCATCACTGTAACCCCACATGTACATAGGGAGAGCACAGGGAACAGAATGAAAATACATTCAGTACACAAGCAGTAACAGCAACCATCAGGGCATCATCAATAGGTCTTCACTGTATGATCCAAAGTTTGATCTTAACGTCTGTGTGAGTATCCTGGTGTAAACTTGTGTAAGCAAAGGCAAGAGGAGTCGAGCCGATTGGGGGTCAGACTACATGTAGGACAGGCTAGAACTCAGATACCAGGCTGCACTCCAAGGCTGGGTGCTTCCCAACGCTCCATACTTGAGGTCTGCACTCTGGGAAGTCTGGAAAAGCCTCTGTGTCCCACCTAGCATGGCCTGGACGAAGACTCAAGACATGCACATCCCTGGAGCCTTGGCCTAGGCTTCACAGTCTTCCCTGCACAGTTTATGTTCGTCATTAGGAAGACAGCTCGAGGAATGGCCTTCGACATCTGGCAACTCTACATTACAGGACAGGGATTTCCACAATGTGTTAGTATAGGGCAGAGGGCTAAACAACTGCAGTCACCACACATGTCCCAAGAGTACACGCTGTAGTGAGCACTGAACCAGTAACCCAGCCACTGCTCAGGACCTGATCAAGAGAAGGCACACACACATTCCTGTTTGTAAGCAGTCTGCTTCCATGTGACTCAAAACAGTGTGCCTGGTGCACAGATGCCTGGGTTCCAGAAGCACAGTTCCAAGCAGGTCACTTGTGTGGTCATAGGTACTGCAAGTGCTCTCAACTGGTTAGTAATTTAAGTCAAACAGGAAAGAGGACACCAAGAAACAACGCTGGCTCGGTGACACTCCAAAGTCAAGGATCACTGGAGTTATACTGGATAGATGGTGAAGGGGACAAGTGTCATGATTTTCAAAGCTGTAAGGACGAAGCCAGCAAAACCAAAGCCCACTCTGGCTCTCAGTCTC
>NW_024430253.1:0-1709 GCF_017639785.1 Mesocricetus auratus
GATGTTATTCTGGAGTTCTCTTGTTTAGTTGTGTCTTTGTGTGGCTTGGTAATCAAGGTAATTGAAGCCTCATAGAAAGAGTTTGGCAAAGACCCTTCTGCCAAACATTTTGGTAAAAAGCTGTTCTTTGAATTTCTGGTAGAATTCTGCACTGAGTCCATCTGGACCTGGAGTTTTTTTGGTTGGGAATCTTTTGATGACTACTTCTATTTCCATAGGGGTTATAGGTCTATTTAAATTCCTTATCTGTTCTTGATTTAGTTTTGGCAAGTAGTAGCTATCCAGGAAGTCGTCCATTTCCTTTAACTTTTCGAATTTTGTGGAGTACCGGTTTTCAATGTATGACCTGATGATTCTCTGGATTTCCTCAGAGTCCATTGTTATGTCCCTCTTTTCATTCCTGATTTTGTTAATTTGCTTTTTGCTAAGTTTGGATAAAGGTTTGTCTATCTTGTTGATTTTCTTAAAGAACCATCGCTTCTTTGAATTGATTATTTGTATTGTGTAAGTGTTAGACACTTTATTGATTTCAGCCCTCAATTTGATTGTTTCCTGGTGTCTACTCCTCCTGGGGGAGTTTGCTTCTTCGTGTTCTAGAGCTTTGAGGTGTGCTGTTAATTCCCTAGTATAACTATTCTCCAGTTTCTTCATGTGGGCACTTAGTGCTATGAACTTCCACCGTAGCACTGCTTTCAAAGTGTACCATAGGTTTGGGTATGTTGTGTCTTCATTCTCATTGAATTCGAGGAAGTCTTTAATTTCTTTTTTTAATTTTTTTCCAGTTTAAATTTAGATAAGAAACAAGGTTGCTTCACAAGTCAGTTCCAGATCCCTCTCCCTTTCCCTCCCTTCATCCCATGCCCTCCCCCCCCCCGTTATCCCCTCATTTCTCCAGGGAGGGTGAGGCCCTCCATGGGGGTGTGTATAGTGTCATTTCATATAGGGCAGGGCCTAGATCCTTCCCCAAGAGTTCAGGGTGAGAGTGCACCTCACATTGTTCTATGGGAGTCCAAAGTCCGTGTGTATACTTGGGATGGGTACTGATCTGCTGCCCAAGGCTCAATAGATTCCCTAGGCCTCTTCACTGACACCCAGATTCAAGGGGTCTTGATAAGTCCCATGCTGGCTTCCCAGGCTAATGCCTGGGATTCAAGAGTTAACCTTTGTCTGGTCAGTTGTTTCTGGGGGTTAAACCAGCCCAGTCTTAATCCCTTTGATCATCAGTCCTCCCTCTCTCTTACTGGCTTTCTTGAGTTCAGCTCAGTACTTAACCAAGGGCGTCTGCCTCTTCTTCGATCAGCCACTAAATAAAGTTTCTGTTTCCCAGACTCTCTGGCCATAGGATTGTAGGCTGGCACTCCCCAGATCTATGTCTAAAATCCATATATGAGAGAGTACATGCCATGTTTCTCTTTTTGTGACTGGGTTACCTCACTCAGGATGGTTTCTTCTAGTGTCATCCATTTGCCTGCGAATCTCATGATTCCATTATTTTTTTCTGCTGAATAGTACTCCATTGTGTAGATGTACCACAATTTCTCTATCCACTCTTCAGGTGAGGGACATCTAGGTTGCTTCCACGTTCTGGCAATTACAAATAAAGCTGCTATGAACATAGTGGAACAGACATCTTTGTTGTATGAATGGGCATCTTTTGGATATATGCCTAAGAGTGGAGTTGCTGGGTCTTGTGGTAGGTTTATTCCCAT
>NW_024430254.1:0-1138 GCF_017639785.1 Mesocricetus auratus
TTCTGGGGACACACTTTGTTTAAAATGTTCATAATCAGTCACAAATTCTTGTTGGTTATGGGTGAGAAAAACACTTTTCTTATAGTTAGAATGTGGTTACAGTTTGTAGTATGTCATTTTCACACATATTTAGTTTGCTTCTCACCCTCATTCCCAAAACTTGTACCCCTTCACCCCCAAGTAGTCATCTTTCTACTTTTGTGTCATATGTTTTCTACTACTATCTCCTGCCACCTTCCTCCTCAAAATCCACTTTTCCCATATCAATAACTCTTTCTATTTTGTGATCTATAGCCACCCCCAAGTGCCGAGTTAAAGCCATGGTCCACAAAGGATAGACTCATGAGATATATTTGTGTTTCTGAGTCTGGGTTAATTCACTTACTGAAATAATTTCCAGATCTATCTGCCTTCCTGCCAATTTCATGACTTTATTTCTCTCTATGGCTTTATAAAATTCCAATGTGTATATGACTATGTTCTTTTACCTCATTTATCTGTTGAAGGACATGTAGGCTGGTTCCCGATCTTGTTGTGAATAGGGCAAAATTATAATTGATGTGCAAGAAACTCCCTGGTAGGCTTTGAAGTCCTTCAGTGTGTGACCAGAAGTTGTTTACCTGGTATTAATCACTATAATTATTGCTTTTGTTTTTGTTATTTGAGTTCTGTTTTTAAAGGAATGTCTTACTCATCCCCTCAATCCCGGCCCAGTTTTGAGAGGCAGAAACACAATGATGGTTTTCACTAAGGCCTTGATTAGCTTCAGGGCTCTGGACTCTCAGTTAACCAAGATGTCAAAAACAAAGAATTACTGCAGATTTTTCAGTAATGATGCGGATCCTTGTGCATCTTCAAAGTCTCATGGGAAGGTACCTCACATTTGGAGATGTAAGCCCATCAAGATTCTGAGATCTGCTGTTTAAAAGCAGTCATTCTCCCTAAGTGGATGATCAAGAGGCCATGATCAGAGTAGTTCTGCCCGGGGTTCTTCAGTATCACAGAAAGGATCTGGTATTGTGCCTAATGAGCTCTCATCAGATGGCAGGGATCTAAAAGAGTTCAGGGTACCTCCTCACATGCATGCTAGGGTCTCTGAAACTTCAGGATACACTGATGAGTGCTTAGTGTGCAGTTT
>NW_024430255.1:0-9565 GCF_017639785.1 Mesocricetus auratus
TCAGGAGCTCACAGATTATTGAGTTATGCAGAGTGCACAGCTTTATCACACTGCTTACAAATAAGGGATTTCTCTGCAGGGTGATTTCTTACACAGGTTTTACGTCATTGGTTTCATTCACAGGGTCAGTCTAGGTTATGTGATATTTTATGATATTTAAGACTGCTGACATGTGAATATGCTTTACCACATTGACTAGATTCATACAGTTTCTGTCCAGTATGTGTTCTTTTATGTGAATGAGTACATACCATGCTTGTCTTTTTGTGACTGGGTTATCTCACTCAGAATGGTTTCCTCTAGTGCCATCCATTTGCCTGCAAGTTTCAAGATTCCATTTTTTTTCTTCTGAGTAATACTCCATTGTTTACCAACTTTTCTCTATCCATTTTTCAGTTGAGGGGTATCTAGGTTGCTTCCAGATTTTGGCTATCACAAATAATGCTGCTATGAGCATAGTTGTGCAGATGTGTTTTCACTTTCATAGGTCAAACACATCAGGACAAAATACCTGCTTTGTGTTTTTTTTTCTTAGGTTTTCAAGTTTCATGAAAAAAATGTAAAAGTATGTCCTTATGATTCTCTCACTTCCCTCAGAATCCCATGTAAATTCATCTCTTTCATATCAAATTAGTAATTTACATATTCTCTCTCATTCTGTTGACTAATTTGTCTAAGTGGCTGCCATTTAATCAATTTATTTGTGAAAACAACATGGCATTTTGCTTATTCTTCCTTTGGTTATTCCTGTTGCTGTGCTTTTCTAACACATTGATTTTATTCCTGGTTTTCCAGTGCTCTTATTTTTTCTTGTTTGTTTTTGTTTTTTTGTTTGTTTGTTTTTCGAGACAGGGTTTCCCTGTATTGTTTTGGGGGCTGTCCTGGAACTCTCTGTAGACCAGGCTGGCCTTGAACTCACAGAGATCTGCCTGCCTCGGCCTCCCGAGTGCTGGGATTAAAGGCATGCACCACCAACGCCCGGCTGCTCTTATTTATTTATACATACAATATTGAGTATTGTTTTTGTAGTGCTGTCTAGTTTGTAATGAAGATATTAATGAGAAATCACTCTAGTACTTTTATGTAGGCATTCAGTGCTTTGAATTTGCCTCTTAGAACTGCCTTCATTGTGTCCCTTGTTTCAGACATGCTGTGTTTTCACTTTCATTCTTGATTTCTCTCTTGATTTCTTGTCTCACTTGTTAATGAGTTGTTTAGCTTCCATGAGTTTTTCTATTACCTGTTGTTATTGTTGATATCCAGCTTTAATTCATAGTGTTTGTGTAGTATTCAGGGTGTTATTTCACTTTTCTAATAACTTATAGATGTGTTTATTCATTATTTTGGCGAATTTTTGAGAAAGTTCCATAGATTGTTGTGCAAAAGAATATTCTTTAGTATTTAGTGGTTATATTACATAGATGTCTATCACATCCTTTTGACTCATGATCTCCAGTTTCTCTACATAGTTCATATCTGGAAGATCAAACTGTTTGTGTGATTAGTGTATTGAAGTCACCAGGTATTACTGTGGTAGATCAGCAGTAGCACTGTTTCTTTTTACAAACAATGTTGTCCTGGTATTCAGAGGCATGTTAAAAATTGTTACATATTCTGGTTGTATTTTAACTTTAATTATTTTATACTGTCCTCAACCCCATCAGGTCTGTTTTGCTTGGATTTTATTTTGTTATAAAATATAAAAGTAACTATGCCTGCTACCTTCTCACATACATTTCATTTTAATATTTTTTAATCCTCTTAAAGTCATCAATGACTGGCCCTGATGGTGAAATTTGAATGTTGGAGTTATCAGGAAAATGCATCCTATTTTCTAATCCACTCTGCTAGTCTGTATCATTTTTTTTCTTCAAGAAATTTTTTCTGTCTCTAATACCCTTGGCTGAGGTCACAGAGATCTGCCTGTCTCTACCTACAGAGTTCTGGGATTAAAGGATGTGATACCACCACTTGGCAGCCAGTGTCTCCTTATACAGGAGTAACAATTGTCCTTTTGACAGTTATTAATGGGCACTGTGTATTGATTTCTGTTCTTTTGTGTGGTATGTTTTCCACACTATTTTGACGAACTATTAGAAGAATATTTATCAATTCTGTCCTATTGAATATAATAAGCCTTAACTTCAAAATCATGGTTTCCTTCTGTAGGCTTGATTTTCTTGGCAGGAGTTGGTTAAAGATGATTTTATTGTGAAATGTTTCTCTTCTGTTGATGTGATGATATGTTGTTGGATATAGTGCTCTAATTTGACACCTGTGGCAACTTGTAGAACATGCTCTCAGACACCTCTGTATTTCAGAGCATCCATTGTAAATCCAGGCATTAGTCTAATGGGTCAGACATGGTATGTGTTGTGGTCTCCTTCCTTTGCAGGATTTAGTGCCTCCTGAGTGCTGGGAGTAAAGGAGTGTGCCTGACTCTTCCAATCATTTTTATAATTTGTGTTTCTGCTTGACTCTAAAGTAAAAATGTCCCTAAATGACTCTGCTTTACATTGTGATCATGATTAGAAATGGATTTTTTTGTCTGAGCCTGCTTAGGAATAGGGAGAATACTACATGAATGTGTTTGCACTCACTAAGTGAAATCAACAAGCTTCTTTGCTTAGGAATAATGTTGTTTTGGAAACAATGTTCTGGATCTCCGTACCTCCTTCAGGTAAGAAATCTTCCTCTATTCTTCTGCATAGGTTGTTGTGATGGCTATTCTTGGTAGTCAAACTGACAGCTATCGGAATTAACTAAAACACAAAGAGTTGGGTACACCTGTGCAGGATTTTTCCATAGTTTTTGAAATTAAATCCTCATATTTAATATAGATTACTTGAGGTGACATCCATTTTCAGTTGCTTGATGGCTGCAGCTCACCTCTAACCCCAGCACTCAGGAGGCAGAAGGATTTTGATTTTCTGAGGTTCAGGCCAAAATAGTTCACAGAATGAGTTCCATGGAGGCATAGAAAACCCCTGTGTTGAAAACATCAAAACAAAACAAAACAAACAAGCAAACAAAACTAAAGATTAAGATCCATCCTTAATCTGGGTCAGACCTGCTGGTGGCAGCCTACATATAGAAAGGATATTGTAGAAGGAAGCTCTCTCTTTCACTGTTTGTCCTCAGCCCTGGCTAACAAGTTCATTCCTTTATCACAATTAGCAGCCACTTCCTTGAGATGTTTGGTGTATATTGAAGACCAGCTGAGATATTCAGCCCCATGATACAGAACAACTCCTGGGTCCTTCAAATTTTTATTGGAAGGCAACCATTGCTGGATTATCAGGACCAACACCTAAGACATTCTAATAAATCCATTTCCACACATGTGTAGTGATTCATTCTACCAGTCCTGTTCATGTAGAGAACCATGAATAATGCAATTGTGGGTTTTATTTTTTTTCAACTCCCCACTGAGGAAGTTGTACTGGCTCACAATGGTGACTTTAAACATGGTTTTTCCTTGCTCCATTATTCTCTAAGTATTAAACATTCCATGAGGGCTACTCTGCAGTACTATTCATTTTTCAACAGCTTGCTCTGAATTTCAGGAATGTAAGTCCTAAAGCAATGGAGCCATTATCTAGCTTTCTGATGGGAGAAAGTCCCATTATCTTGCTTGTGATCTGGTTCCTGATTTTCTTTCCTGGTTGTCTGAAGTCCCTATTGCAACTGGATAAGAAGCAAGTTCAGGTCACCTGACCTCAGTGTGAAGCCACATAACAAACCTCTCAGCATTGTTTCCTGAAATCATTTATTTATTTATTTGGGAGGTATTTCGATACAGGGTTTCTTTGTATTCTTTTGGAGTCTGTCCTAGAACTAGCTTTTGAAGACTAGGCTGGTCTCTATCTCACAGAGATCTGCCTGCCTCTGCCTCCTTAGTGCTGGGTTTAAAGTCATGCACCACCACCACCTGGCTTTTGAAATCACTCTTTAGTTGTTGATATTTTGGCTGCTCTTTCACCAGTGTGACAGAAATTCACTGCACTACAGGCAGTACAGAGGGCTGTAAAAGTTTGCTAGCTACTCTGTGTTCAGAACAAAGAAGAGGAAGTGCCTATGGAGATCAGGATCTGCTGTTCCAGCCAGATGCAAATGCTATTGAAATGCATGTCTGTGCTGACTCTGAAAAGGTCTTTGTCCAGGAACCAATGGGCTGTGTCTTAAAGCACAGTGTGAGCCTATGGGAGGAGCTCTTGTTACTCAGGCTTCACTAACCAATCAGTCCCTCAAGGAGACCTAGCCATCGGAAGTTGTGCTGGGTCCTTTCTGCCACCATCTTCAGGCTTGGCTTTGCAGAGAAACTGTTCTGGTGGTCTTGTGTGCTGTTCTGTGAGAGCTACTGCATGGAGCTGAGCCAAGAGGAGCTTGAAAACCACGGCATGGTGAGCTTGGGGCTACCATCCCCAGACGGGGAGAAGTGCCTAGTCGAGCCATGGGAACCAGTGCGGAGTGTCTTCCCAAGGCTGGGTAGGAATAAGAGGCCTGAAGCAGAGTTTGCCATGTTCCTGCCTGTTCTTGTATTGTCCTGCATGATCCTAATGGTCCTGTGTGCCCTGGTTTATTTCTATGTGGTCCTAAGAGCCTGCATGGACTTTGCAATTTTCTGGGCCAGCTGGTGGGTTCTTGAGTATGTTCAGTCTGCTGGCTGTGCATATGCACAGCATTGGTATTGGGACTGTGCTTTGAAATATCCTTGTTGACATGACTGTTAAATGTAGGCACCCTTAGTGCTTGTCCTGTCACTATCAAACACAGATTTGCCAAACACAGAGAGCTGTGGTCCCTTTTTGTCTTCAGAAGTTCTGCACTTGCAAAGTTTACTATTTATGTTTTCAATGCACTTCGAGTTAATCATGTGGAGCTTGTGAACAATACTTCCTGTGTAGAGGAGCACTCCACTGCTAAACTGTGTGGGTAAAGAACTGAATTTATGGGCTTGAGAGAAGGTTGAGAGTCTACGAGCTGTGACTGCTCTTCCAGAGGTCCTCAGTTCAGTTTCCAGCAGCGATATGTTGGGTCACAAGGATCTATAATGAGATCTGGTACCCTCATCTGGCTTGCAGGCATACACCCAGGAAGAACACTGTATTCATAATTGGAAAGATGTATTCAGACTTAGGCACCTCTTTCAGATATGTTTAGGTTTTAGTTGGGATAGCATATAGGTAGATTATAATTTCTTTATCATCTTCTATGTATATATGCTTTATACATGTTTGTGGCATTTTGTGTATTGGCACAATTGAGTTTTGTTTAAAGTCTAAATCTTTTCTTTAGACTAAAATGAGAATTGTAGGGAGAGATCTACTTACCCATAGAGCTGACCACACACCTTTGGGTGTAGGGACATGTATGTAGAATTTAAGGGAGATAAAACAGCTATTGGGAGGCATGGTCAGCACTAAGGGTACATAGATCTCTCCCTACACATAATAAATAAATCTTTAAAAAGGAAATAGTTATTAAAAACAGAACTAAACTCATCATTAAACAAAATTGCTATAATTACAGAAGTTCAAGCAAAATAGAGGAACTGGATAAAATGCTGTGGCCCTTCCTAACATGATTGTGTTTTCCAGGTTAAGATGTATGTCCCAAAGAAACGATGTGGGCAGTACTTGCTATGATTTAGTACAAACCCCAGTGTCTGGAGCTCATGGCTATAAAGCCTGTTTCAAATTTCTGACAGATATTTTGTGTTACAGTTACATTATTCCCAGTATCTCTTTTCTGCCTCAAAGCCTCTCCCACATAGACTCTTCACTGTGTTCTAATACATGGTCTTTTTCCCAATTAGCCTCAGCTGTCAACATGACCTAGCCTAGAGACATCTGAGTGAACATCAGTTGAGGGTGTGCTTAGATCAGAATATCTGATGGCTGTGTCTGAGAGAGGTTGTGTTGATTATGATTGATGTGTGAAGTCTATTCCTTTGAGTTGGCCATATCTCTAAGCAAGCAGGCCTGGGCTGGGTAAGAGAGGTAGCATAGCACTAGAAAATAATGAAGAAAGAGAGATAGCTAGGAAGCAATGTTTCCTCATGTTTTACCTTTATTTATTGCTTGAGTTTCTAGCCTAAATTCACACTAGGATGGACAGTGACATAGGGATTTCAACCAAATAAACCTGTTCACTTCCTGAGTTGGTTTGTCTAGAGAATTTAATCAGAAAGTTGTTTCAAAATATGGGCTTCAAATGTGATTTTCTTGTTGTTGTTTTGTTATCTTGCCCAGGAATGCCACTGACTCATGGCAGCTTTCTTCACAGATTTTTAGTGCTTGGATTATGAGTCATGTATTCCAATCATTCATAAAAGATAGAGTTAGGTCTGAAGAGCTAGGTTCTCAATTTCTTGTAGAGTTAGGATTGAATGTGACTCAAGAAATGAGAGATATATAGCAGTCTCTCCAGAAACTTATGTCATTTGGTTACATCCATTGTGCCACTCACAGAATTTTGGGGGATAATATGGGGTATTTGAAAAAAATACCCAACTAGTGTGGAGTAATGGTAACTAAATTTAGTGCTTGTCAGGATTGCAAGAAGAGCTTACTCCAGCTTACTCAACACCATATTAGTTATTATTATTTGTAGCAGTTAGTGGATGAATACTAGAAAATGGAATTCTAAGCCGGGCAGTTCTGGTGCACGCCTTTAATCCCAACACTCAGGAGGCAGAGGCAGGCAGATCTCTGTGAGTTCAAGACCAACTTGGTCTACAAGAGCTAATTCTAGGACACCCTCCAAAGCCACAGAGAAACCCTGTCTCAAAAAATAATCTTAAAAAACATGTAATTTTAAGTAAAATGTTTTAATATTCATACGTGTAATTTGTAGCTCTAGAGTTTCATAGGAGGAACTCTCTCCTTGGCATCATGAGGAAACTTCACATAGACAGTTTATAAGCTTATACAAGTATGCTGTGGTTTCTAAAGTTTAAGGTCTTCCCAGTCACCTGCCTATACTAATGAGTGGGATTATAAATTGTTTACATCTTTAATTGCCAACTCCATGGTGTGGCAAAGGCTTTTCTGTAATATTTAGCCATAGAGAAGTTTCAAACTGATGTTTGTAACTATATAGACCTGTGGATATTGTGAATTGGGTAATTGTAGCAACTGTTGCTTTAATAAAATTTATTTTCAATATTAGAATCCCCTACTCATGAAGTTGACCTAAGCAGGATCAATATGAAACCTGAGTTAATTCTTGTATGTTTCTAAAATAACCACACAGGACAGCTTGCTTTTATAGACTTTAGGTGCCTGCTATCATTTTATGAAGTTTATTCACGTGTATTTGTGACTCAGACATTTGTTTGCCTCTAACTTCAGATCCCTGGGGTTAAAGAATATTCTGGCACACCTGGCTGAGATCTTTTTTATATGATCACTTAATGTTAATGTTGGTTGTGTTTTGAAAAGTGATAGCAAAACATGGTGGCCAAATATTTCGGGCCAGCCTTACTTATTTTGTGACATGATCTTTAGGAGGCCAAGGTGGCTTTGAATTTCTTATTTACCTGAGGATAGTCTTCTCTTGATGTTATTACACCCAACTGACCTGTTGTCCAGCTTATGATTTATATATGTAAAATAATAAAATATTGCTCATTTTTCATACTGTATAGGTTTAGATTCAGAGATGAAGAATACTCTTGTTTTTCATTCAGACCTGTGTGAATTATGTTTGGTTTTTGTCCTTTTGTCCCCTGTCTACAGGAATTACTTCTAAATCATCATTATTACTCAGCTTTCCTTTCAAAATCTTATTTGATTTTTAGAATTATTATTTATTTGCATATCTTAGATTCCCCATTATTCTAGACAATTTTCATCTTATAGTGAAACCCATGCTGGGCTCATGCCAGGCAGTTGCTCCATCACTGAGTTTTTCCCTTCCTTAGAAATGCTTGTTTGATGTCTGAGAATATTTGTCTTTGGTATGACTTCAGTAAACAGATCAGGACCTTTGGTTAGTAAATATTTTGTATTAGTTTTTACTTCATCTGTGCTTTTCTCACAGGAGGATAATTGTCCTGTGAGATGACTTCTTAGTTTTAGGATGTGTTTTGTTTCATGTATCCTATCTTTGAAAAAAAACTCAGGGTTTCTTGTGGATAGGATTGTGAGTGTGTGTAAGGAAGTTTATTTCTTTTTCTTACAAAGTCTAAGAATGTTTTAGAAATTATAGTTGCCCTGATTTTCAAAATTAAATTAACCAATTAATGGGTATATTTGAGCTAGTTTCGATGGGTAGCTGTCCTGGATTTCAAATATGTAGACCAGGTTGGCCTCACACTTGGGGTAATCATGCTACATTCCAACAGCTGGGATTACATTTGTGAGGTCAGTATAATATCTTTTATCTTCTAGTTATTTTTATCTGCTAATATAGGTCTAAATTACTGATTTTGTATTGCAGAAAATGTAAAATCTGCTAACAAATGTAGCTCTTTCTTACTGGTACACGATCATTGGGATGGACATTTCCTCTTTTTCAATTGGAAATTAGGAATTTCAAGTTGAGATTAGTTAAATTTGTGATACATTTTCAGTGCTATGGAAGTATAGAGAGATTATGTGTGTTGAAGTGAAGCTATTATTTCTTTTTGGTAACAGTAACAATGTACTGGAAAGGTACAGTCAAACATAAAATTGAGAAATAACAGTTTTAAGCCAGGCGTTGGTGGCACAAGCCTTTAATCCCAGCACTCAGCAGGCAGAGGCATGTGGATCTCTGTTAGTATGAGACCAACATGGTCTACAAGAGCTAGTTCCAGGACAGCATCCAAAACCACAGAGCAACCTTGGCCTTTAACACTTCTCACTCCCCTCCTCCTCACCCCTACCCACAAAAAGAAAGAAAGTTTTCCCGCAGTCACAGTATATGTTCTTTTAGGCCACTGAGAACTTTTGGGGACACTCAGTGATTTCTTTTGTCATGGCCCTACACCTGCTTAGTCAGCTGACTTAGGATCACTTGGTGTTTGCAGTGAATGTAGGAGCCCAAGTTAAAAATGAGGTGAGCAAGAAATTAAGCATAGCCAGGATCCAAGCATGCCCTTGTCTCTAATTCAGCATAGTGAAACTATGTATGCAACCCTGGAGCTTGTTTTATACTATTATTGCTTCTTTATGTTTCTATTATAGCCCAAGCCATTATGTAGCCCCTCCTGCTCCACTCTTTTCTTAGCAAATTTCCTATTAGAAGACATTAGCTGTTATTTATGTTTTTATGTGTTTGAACTTTGCCTGCATGTGTTATATCTGTATCACTGGAATTTCTGATATCTATAGATGCCAGATTCTTTGCAACTGGGGTTAAAGTTGGTTGTGTGCTTCTATGTGGATTCTGGAAATCAAACCTATATCCCCTAGAAGATTAACTAGTGTTCTTAATTGCTGAGCATTTGCTCCCATTCCTCACTTTTGCCCACATCTTAGGAAATATTTTCAATGTGGTCTCTGTTTGACATTATTGCTAGCGTTTGTTTAGTTAAGTTTTACTGACAGGCTCTGAGGTAGCCCAGACTGATCTTCAC
>NW_024430256.1:0-1632 GCF_017639785.1 Mesocricetus auratus
CTAGTGGTAAGAGTGGTGTGTTGAAATCTCCCACTATAACTGTGTGGGGCTTTAGATGAGATTAAGTTCTAATAATGTTTCTTTAACGAATGTGGATGCCTTTGTATTTGGGGCATAGATGTTCAGGATAGACACTTCCTCTTGGTGGGTTTCACCTGTGATGGGTATGTAATGACCTCCTTCATCTCTTTTGATTGATTTTATTTTAAAGTCTAGTTTGTTAGATATTAGGATTGCTACCCCTGCTTGTTTCTTGGGTCCATTTGATTGAAAAAATTTTCCCAACCTTTAACTCTCAGTTAATGTCTGTCTTTAAGGGTGAGGTGTGTTTCTTGTATGCAGCAGAGGGAAGGGTTCTGTCTTCAAATCCAATCTACCAGTCTGTGTCTTTTTATGGGTGAGTTAAGGCCATTAACATTGAGGGATATTAATGACCAATGATTGCTCATCCTTCTTCGATTTGCGATGGTTGTTGTTGGTGGAATTATGTGTGGAATTTCACACCTTTGTTCTTTTGGCTGTTGGTAGAGAGGGATTCTCTAATGCTTATGTTTTTCTGGTTGTAGTTAGCTTCCTTGGGTTGGAGTTTTCCTTCCAAAATTTTCTGTAGGGCTGGGTTAGTGGACACATATTGCTTGAATCTAGTTTTGTCATGGAATATCTTGTTTTCTCCGTCTATAGTGATTGAGAGCTTTGCCGGGTATAGTAGTCTGGGCTGGCATCCATGGTCTCTTAGTGCAGGTAGAATATCTATCCAGGACCTTCTGGCTTTCAGAGTTTCCATGGAGAAATCAGGTGTAATTCTGATAGGTCTGCCTTTATATGTTACTTGACTTTTTCCTTAGCTGCTCTTAATATTCTTTCTTTATTCTGTATGTTTGGGGTCTTGATTATTATGTGGCGAGGGGATTTTTTTATGGTCCACTCTATTTGGTGTTCTGTAGGCTTCTTGTACCTTCATTGGCATGTCTTTCTTAAGGCTGGGGAAGTTTTCTTCTATGATTTTGTTGAATATGCCTTCTGACCCTTTGAGGTGGATTTCTTCTCCTTCTTCTATACCTATTATTCTTAGGTTTGGTCTTTTCATGGTGTCCCATATTTCCTGGATGTTTTGTGTTAAGGATTTGTTGGATTTAAGGTTTTCTTTGGTTGATAAATCCATTTCTCCTAGCGTATCTTCAACACTTGAGATTCTCTCTTCCATCTCTTCTATTCTGTTGGTAATGCTTGTATTGGTAGTGCCTGAGTGTTTGTCCAGCTTTTCTATTTTCTGCCTTTCTTCAGATTGTGTTTTTTTAATGACTCTATTTCAGTTTTCAACCCTTCCAGTGTTTGCATTGCTTCTTGCAATTTTCTGTTTATCTGTTCGTCTGTTTGTTGCCTTTCATGAATTTTTTGGTTTGTTCTTTCTTCCATTTCTTGCATTTTTTGGTTTGCTTTTTGTTCCATTTCTCGCATTTTGTGCTTTGTTTCTTCTTCCATTTCCTGCCTTTTTTGGTTTGTTTCTTCTTCCATTTTTTCATTTTTGCTTTGTTTTTTCTACCATTTCTTGCATTTTTCGCTTTGTTTCTTCTTCCATTTCCTGCCTTTTTTGGTATGATTCTTCTTCCAATTCTTGCATTTTTTGCTTTG
>NW_024430257.1:0-509 GCF_017639785.1 Mesocricetus auratus
CCAGCTCACCCTTGCTCAAAGCACAGCACACAAAACCACTGGCTCCAGTTTGTTTTCAATGCCAAGCCTGACGGTAGATACTGGAAGGACTCTGCATCAATTTTAACAGGCAGAATGCCTAGGACCCTGAATGGCTAGTAAGGACTGGGTGATGAGCTCACCTCTCACAGGGTTACAAAATACTTAAAGACACAGCAAAATATTTCCTGACCCTGCCTTCCATCCCAGGCAAAGTCTTTATCCAAGTCAGCAGAGATCTGCATTTCTAAAGCACTTGCCTCTAGCTCCAACAGCCAACATGGCTATCTTCCTGCTCTCCAAAGGCAGTTCGTCTTCTTCCTCTTGGACACAGTGTGACTAGCTAGATTGTATAGCCTCCTATACTTGCTATGTGGTAGAGTGATTCTTTGTCAAAGGGCTGAAAGAATGCTGAGAATATTTACTAAATATAGATTTATGTATACAAAAGGGATGATAGTGGATTTTTATAGATACCATCGAGAACTGAA
>NW_024430258.1:0-7000 GCF_017639785.1 Mesocricetus auratus
CAACATTTTGTGAGAATATGCGTGCTTAACTTCATGGAAAATAACAATACAACACTGTTTGTGAAACTACATGCTTAACATCTTCAAAACTAACGATACAAAACTGTGTGTGAAACTATGTGCTTAATTCATGAGAACTCCCATATAACATTGTATTAGAAACTATGTGCTTAACTTCTTCAAATCTAACGATACAACACTGTGTGTGAAAGTATGTGCCTAACTTCTTGAAATCTTATTATATAACACTATATGAGAAACTACATAATTACCTTCTTGAAAACTAACGATACAACACAGTATATAAAACTACGTGCTTAACATCTTCAAAACTAACGATACAACACTGTGTGTGAAACTATGTGCTTAACTTCAAGAGAACTTCCCATATAACATTGTGTTAGAAACTATGTGCTTAACTTCTTCAAATCTAACGATACAACACTGTGTGTGAAACTACATGCTTAACTTCGTCAAAACTAACGATACAACACTGTGTGTGCTACTATGTGCTTAACTTCATGAGAAATTCCCATATAACACTTTGTTAGAAACTACGCGTTTAACTTCTTCAAATCTAACGATAAAACACTGTGTGTGAAACTATGTGCTTCACTTCATGAAATCCTAACGATACAACACTGTGTGTGAAACTATGTGCTTAATTTCATGAGAACTTGCCATATAACTTTGTTTAGAAACTACGTGCTTAAATTTTTCAAACTAACGATACAATATTGTGTGTGAAACCACATGCTTAACTTCCTGAGAACTTCCCATATAACACTGTATTAGAAACTACGTGCTTAACTTCTTCAAAACCAACATTACAACACTGTGTGAGATACTATGTGTTAACTTCATGGAATCTAACTATATAACACTATATGACAAACTACATACTTAACTTCATGAAAACTAACGATACAACACAGTATATAAAACTACGTGCTAAACTTCTTCAAAACTAATGATACAACATTGTGTGAGAATATACATGCTTAACCTCATGGAAACTAAGTATACAACACTGTGTGTGAAACTACATGCTTAACTTCGTCAAAACTAACGATACAAAACTGTGTGTGATACTATGTGCTTAACTTCATGGAAACTTACCATATAACACTGCATTAGAAACTACATGCTTATCTTCTTCAAATATTTACGATACAACACTGTGTGTGAAACTAACTGCTTAACATCATGAGAAATTCCCATATAACATTGTATTAGAAACTATGTGCTTAACTTCTTCAAATCTAACGATACAACACTGTGTGTGAAACTATGTGCTTAACTTCATGAAATCTAACTATATAACACTATATGAGAATCTACATACTCAACTTCATGAAAACTAACGATACAACACAGTATATAAAACTACGTGCTTAACATCTTCAAAACAAACGATAAAACACTGTGTGTGAAACTGTGTGCTTAACATCATGAGAATTTCCCATATAACATTGTATTAGAAAAAATGTGCTTATCTTTTTCAAATCTAATGATACAACACTGTGTGTGAAACTATGTGCTTAACTTCTTCAAAACTAACGATACAACACTGTGTGTGATACTATGTGCTTAAATTCATAAAAACTTACCATATAACACTGCATTAGAAACTACGTGCTTAACTTCTTCAAATCTAACGATGCAACACTGTGTGTGAAACTATGTACTGAACTTCATGAAATCTAAAATATATAACACTATATGAGAAACTACATACTGACCTTCATGAAAACTAACGATACAAAACTGTATATAAAGCTACGTGCTTAACTACTTCAAAATTAACGATACAAAATTGTATGAGGATATAGGTGCTTAACTTCATGGAAACTAACAATACAACGCTGTGTTTGAAATTACAAGCTTAACTTCGTCAAAACCAACGATACAACACTGTGTGTGAAACTATGTGCTTAACTTCATGAGAACTTCCCTTATAACACTGTATTAGAAAGTAGTTGCTTAACTTCTTCAAAACTATCGATACAACACTGTGTGTGATACTATGTGCTTAACTTCATGAAAACTTACCATATAACACTGCATTAGAAACTACGTGCTTAACTTTTAAATCAAACGAAACCACACTGTGTGTGAAACTACATGCTTAACTTCGTCAAAACTAACGATACAAGACTGTGTGTGAAACTATGTGCTTAACTTCATGAGAACTTCCCTTATAACACTGTATTAGAAACTACGTGCTTACCTTCTTCAAAACTAACGATACAACACTGTGTGTGAAACTATGTGCTTAACTTCATGAGAATATCCCATATAACAATGTATTAGTAACTACGTGCTTAACTTCTTCAAAACTAACGATACAACACTGTGTGTGATACTATGTGCTTAACTTTATGAAAACTTTCCATATAACACTGCATTAGAAACTACGTGCTCAACTTCTTCAAATCTAACGATACCACACTGTGTGTGAAACTATGTGCTTAACTTCGTCAAATCTAACGATACCACACTGTGTGTGAAACTATGTGCTTAACTTCGTCATATCTAACGATACCACACTGTGTGTGAAAATATGTGCTTAACTTCATGAAATTTAACTATATAACACTATATGAGAAACTACATAATTAACTTCATGAAAACTAACGATACAACACAGTATTTAAAACTACGTGCTTAACTTCTTCAAAACTGACGATACAACATTGTGTGAGAATATACGTTCTTAACTTCATGAGAACATCCCATATAACACTGTATTAGAAACTACGTGCTTAACTTCTTCAAAACTAACTATACAGTATTGTGTGAACATATACATGCTTAACTTCATGGAAACTTACAATATAACACTGTGTGTGAAACTACATGCTTAACTTCGTCAAAACTAACGATACAACACTGTGTGTGAAACTATGTGCTTAACTTCATGAGAACTTCCCTTATAACACTGCTTTAGAAACTAGTTGCTTAACTTCTTCAAAACTAACAATACAACACTGTGTGTGATACTATGTGCTTAACTTCATGAAAACTTTCCATATAACACTGCATTAGAAACTACGTGCTTAATTCTTCAAATCTAACGATACCACACTCTGTGTGAAACTATGTGCTTAACTTCCTCATATCTAACGATACAACACTGTGTGTGAAACTATGTGCTTAACTTCATGAAATCTAACTATATAACACTATATGAGAAACTACATAATTAACTTCATGAAAACTATCGATACAACACAGTATATAAAACTACGTGCTTAACTTCTTCAAACTGACGATACAACATTGTGTGAGAATATACGTTCTTAAATTCATGAGAACATCCCATATAACACTGTATTAGAAACTACGTGCTTAACTTCTTCAAAACTAACTATACAATATTGTGTGAACATATACGTGCTTAACTTCATGGAAACTTACAATATAACACTGCGTGTGAAACTACATGCTTAACTTCCTCAAAATTAACGATACAACACTGTGTGTGAAACTATGTGCTTAACATTTTGAGAACTTCCCTTATAACACTGTTTTAGAAACCAGTTGCATAACTTCTTCAAAACTAATGATACAACACTGTGTGTGAAACTATGTGCTTAACTTCATGAAAATTTACCATATAACACTGCATTAGAAACTCTGTGCTTAACTTCTTCAAATCTAATGATACCACACTGTGTGTGAAACTATGTGCTTCACTTTATGAAATCTAACTATATAACACTATATGAGAAACTACATAATTAACTTCATGAAAACAAACGATGCAACACAGTATATAAAACTACGTGCTTAACTTCTTCCAAATTAACGATACAATATTGTGTGAGAAAATACGTGCTTCACTTCAAGGTAACTAACAATAAAACACAGGATGTTAAACTACATGTTTAATATTTCAAAACTAATGATACAACACTGTGTGTGAAACTATGTGCCTAACTTCATGAAATCTAACTATATAACAATATATGAGAAACTACATACTTAAAGTCATGAAAACTAATGATACAACACATTATATAAAACTATGTGCTTAACTTCTTCAAAACTAACGATACAACACTGTGTGTGAAACTATGTGCTTAACTTCATGAGAACTTACCATATAACAATGTATTAGAAACTACGTGCTTAACTAACGATACAACATTTTGTGAGAAAATACGTGCTTCACTTCAAGGAAACTAAAAATAAAACACAATATGTTAAACTACATGGATAAAATTTAAAAACTAACGATACAACACATTGTATGAAACTATGTGCTTAACTTCATGAAAAAATCCCTTATAACACTGTATTAGAAACTATGGGCTCAACTTCTTCAAAACTAACGATGCAACACTGTGTGTTATACTGTGTGCTTAACTTCATGAAAACTTACCATATAACACTGCATTAGAAACTACGTGCTTAACTTCTTCAAAACTAACGATACAACATTGTGTGAGAATATACGTGCTTAACTTCATGGAAACATACAATACAACACTGTGTGAAACTACATGCTTAACTTCTTCAAAACTAACGATACAACTCTGTGTGTGAATCTATGTGCTTAATTTCATGAGAACATCCCATATAACACTGTATTAGAAACTACGTGCTTAACTTCTTCAAAACTAATGATACAACACTGTGTGTGACTATGTGCTTAAAAACATGAATATCCCATATAACACTGTATTAGAAACTACGTGCTTAACTTCTTCAAAACTAAGGATACAACACTGTGTGTAATACTATGTGCTTAACTTCATGAAAACCTACCATATAACACTGCATTAGAAACTACGTGCTTAACTTCTTCAAACTAACGATACCACACTGTGTGTGAAACTATGTGCTTCACTTCATGAAATCTAACTATATAACACTATATGAGAAAATACACACTTAACTTCATGAAAACAAACGATACAACACTGTATATAAAACTACTTGTTTCACTTCTTCAAAACTAACGATACAACATTGTGTGAGAATATACGTGCTTAACTTCATGGAAACTTACAATACAACACTGTGTGTGAAACTACATGCTTACGTTCGTCAAAACTAACGATACAACACTGTGTGTGAAACTATGTGCTTCACTTCATGAGAACTTCCCTTATTACGCCATATTAGAAACTACGTGCTTAACTTCTTCAAAACTAACGATACAACACTGTGTGTGAAACTATTGCTAAACTTCATGAGAACATCCCATATAACACTGTATTAGAAACTACGTGCTTAACTTCTTCAAAACTAACGATACAACACTTTGTGTGATACTGTGTGCTTAACTTCATGAAAACTTACCATATAACGCTGCATTAGAAACTACGTGCTTAACTTCTTCAAATCTAATGATACAACCCTGTGTGTGAAACTATGTGCTTCACTTCATGAAATCTAACTACATAACACTATATGAGAACCTACATATTTAACGTCATGACAACTAACGATACAACAGAGTATACAAAACTACGTGCTTAATTTCTTCAAAATCAGGATACAATATTGTGTGAGAATATACGTGCTTAACCTCATGGTAACTTACAATACAACACTGTGTGTAAACAACATGCTTAACTCTGTCAAAACGAACAATACAACACTGTGTGTGAAGCTATGTGCTTAACTTCTTGAGAACATCCCATATAACACTGTATTAGAAATTATGTGCTTAACTTCTTCAAAACTAACGATACAACACTGTGTGTGATACTATGTGCTTAACTTCATGAAAACTTACCATATAACGCTGCATTAGAAACTACGTGCTTAACTTCTTCAAAACTAACGATACAACATTGTGTGAGAAAACACGTGCTTCACTTCATGGAAACTAACAATACAACAGAGTATGTTAAACTACATGGTTAATATATCAAAACTAACACTACAACACTGTGTGTTAAAATATGTGCTTATCCTCATGAGAACTTCCCATATAACATTGTATTAGAAACTACGTGCTTAACTTCTTGAAATCGAACGATACCACACTGTGTGTGATACTATGTGCTTAACTTCATGAAAACTTACCATATAACACTGCATTAGAAACTACGTGCTAAACTTCTTCAAATCTAACGATACCACACTGTGTGTGAAACTATGTGCTTAACTCCATGAAATCTAACAATTTAACACTATATGAGAAACTACACAATTAACTTCATGAAAACTAACGATACGACACAGTATATAAAACTTTGTGCTTAACTACCTCGAAACTAACGATACAACATTGTATGAGAATATAGGTGCTTAAATTCATGGAAACTAACAATACAACAGTGTATGTTAAACTACATAGTTAATATTTCAAAACTAACGATACAACACTGTATGTGAAACTATGTGCTTAACATCATGAGAACCTCCCATATAACATTGCATTAGAAATTATTTGCTTAACTTCTTCAAATCTAACGATACAACACTGTGTGTGAAACTACATGTTTAACTTCGTCAAACTAACGATACAACACTGTGTGTCAAACTATGTGCTGAACTTCATGAGAACTTCCCTTATAACACTGTATTAGAAACTACGTGCTTAACTTCTTCAAAACTAACGATACAACACTTTGTGTGATACTGTGTGCTTAACTTCATGAAAACTTACCATATAACGCTGCATTAGAAACTACGTGCTTAACTTCTTCAAAACTAACGATACAACATTGTGTGAGAAAACACGTGCTTCACTTCATGGAAACTAACAATACAACAGAGTATGTTAAACTACATGGTTAATATATCAAAACTAACACTACAACACTGTGTGTTAAAATATGTGCTTATCCTCATGAGAACTTCCCATATAACATTGTATTAGAAACTACGTGCTTAACTTCTTGAAATCGAACGATACCACACTGTGTGTGATACTATGTGCTTAACTTCATGAAATCTAACTATATAACACTATATGAGAAACTACATATTTAACTTCATGAAAACTAACGATACAACACTGTGTGTGAATACTATGTGC
>NW_024430259.1:0-4999 GCF_017639785.1 Mesocricetus auratus
ACAGGGAAGTCCCCGTGCTCATACACGTAGGCTCGCACAAACAGTGGTGAGCTCAGTATCCCCAGAGGGACTCATCCTTCACCGGGGCCATTTGTAAGGAAGACCATGGTCTGGCAGCCGTAGGGCTCTTTTGGAGGAGGAGATGATCATGATAGTTGGCGTTGGGTTGTGGAAGGGGGGCTGGGATTAAAGGTGTGTGCCTTTATAGCTTGTGGCTGACTTTGCTTTCTTAATCTTCAGGCATGCTTTAATAAATCATAAACAATATCTCACATCAATTCTTCTCCCATCAAAACCTTTTTGGTTTGTGACACTACTCTTTACACAAGGCATAGTACAAAAGGTCTTTTAAATTTCTAAGCATGGATAAGGACACCATGTGTGACAACACTCATTCATTTTGTATTATGTAGTGGCAATGATCCAAATCCATGTGTGTGGTGAACCACTCTGACTCACATTGCGATATAGCAGTGATCTAACTCTACACTTTAAGAGGTAAGAAACTCACTGCTTTGTATCACAAACTCTTAACATTGTCTTCCTTCTTTTATTCCTTCCTTCCTTCTCTTTATTTTCCGTGTTTTAAAAGCTTCTTCTGAAAATATTATTTACTGTAAAGTGGGGACACAGCATGAATATGTCATAAATATTGAACTAATTATTCTATTATCTTCATTTTTCCACCAGAATATGTAAATTCATACCACACATTCAATTTTTTATGCAAGATCCATTTGTTGAGAGTCCAACATGTAACATGAATTCAACAAAATTATTAAGCGCTATTTCCCAGTGATCAAATTCTTAAATAAATCAATGTAATTATTGTTTTGATGGAAAACTGTTTGGTGTTGAGTATTAGGAGAGCAAAATAAATGGAATTGTAAGGATGAAGGTTTCCATTTTTTTGGAGAGGGCTACATAAAATTTATGTTGCTCATTTAATTAATGATATTGCATTGATTTAATTTGAAAACATCTTGAGATCGATGAATAGCTTTTATATAAACTCTTGTGAACTTATATGTTATTTATAACATGTTCTTGATTCTCTGTGGCAACTCTAGTAACTATATATAATCAGAAATCAGACCACAAATAGAATTTAACTGAATCTTATTCCCAAAGTACATATGTCTAGTAATTAACTATCTAACTGATGACAAATGCCACATATTCAGTGGAATAGTATGTTGCAGTTGATAATTATGGACAAAAGAAAGTTGGAAGCCAGATATACCTAAGTGTACTTAAAAGTCTTCTGATAAAACTGTATCATCATTTTAAAATTTTGGCTTCAAATTACTCATTTTAAAAACAGGGCATAATAAAGAATGTGTAAACTTTGGCATAGCTTGGGGTGGAGGTGCACAACTTTAATTCCAGTATTCGGGAGACAGAAGGGGGTGGATTTCTGTGAAGTCAAGGAAAATCTGATTTACAGTAAGGACTAGGTCAACCAAGGCTATTAGACAGTAAGGACTATGTCAACCAAGGCTATTAGTGAATCCTTGTCTGAAAAATAAATAAACAAACACTTTCTTAAATATTAACTTCCATCATTTTGTGTCACAATATATACTTTAATTATTTTTATCTTCAAGTGGATTTTAGAAGTATCATTTAAATCATATTTCCACTTAAATGCACAGATGACTGATTTTCATATTCTATCAAAAACAGAAATAGCTTTGTGTTTTAGGAAGTCATGTCTGCATAGGTTTTGTAGGTAGACATTAAGTGAGACTACAAAGCTCCTAATTTATTTCAACCATGGCCACAAGATTAATGGCTCAAGTGAAAGAGAAAGATTTCGAGAAACACTGAGACAAGTATATGTATACTCTTGGCAGGTACCTCTAATGTACCTAGTGTAAAGGTCTGTTGGATTGGGCTAGAAGAAACAATGAGTAAACCAAATATGGTGGCTTCCTTGACATTTATCGTTAGTATCTAGTTGAGAGAGACCCAGAGAGCAAAACTAATATTTTATTGCTATATTTTAATACCCTGCTGTTTTGAAATATTCTTTGAGAAGGCATGAATCATAAAATACTCCAAATCCAACTTGATATGGAAAATACAGCACAGCAATATAAGACTTTCAAAAATGATATATCAAATAATTAATAACACTTTGATAAGTGAATCCCAAGCTATTGAAATGTTTGAAAAGTTAGACTAGGAATTCAAATGTTTAGTTCAAAATGGTCAATGATCTTAATGATGATTGAAGACACAGATGAGAAATGCAGTACCTTGGACAAGACTTTCTGCAACCAGAAATAATCTGAAGATAATCAAACTGAAAGCCTGGGAAATAAAAGTTTCATAGGGCAGGAACCAGACCCTTCCTGCCACCAAAACCCGCAGAAGGACCTGGAGGAAGCACAAATCAGCCAGCCTCATTGGCCGCCATTTTGGGCTTGTCCCTCCAACCACCAGTAGAGAGATTTATCCCAGGGACGCTTCTAGCTCATATTCCCCTCTTTAGGTCTTATGATCCTCAGTAGCCATACCCTTCCTGCCACTGAATTCTGCAGAGGGACCTGGAGGCAGAAGGAAAGCAGCCAGCAACATTCACTGTCATTCTGGTTAGAGAGAATCAGACTGACAGAGAGAGAGAGAGAGAAAGTGAGAGAGTATGTGGAGCCTTGAATTCATACCCATGAAGACAGAGATACACACCTAATAACCTCATGAAGAAGATATGAGAAGACAGTATAAAAACACATCCAACAACAGAAAGACTTATGTGACAAAATCAGACTCTAGGGATTCTAAACTAGCAAGACCTGCACATCCCAACACAGATGAAACAGAAGAGAATGACTTGAAAAAGAACCTCATTGAAGTGATATAGGGGCTCAAAGATGGTATGAGAAAATCCCTTAAAGAAATGGAAGAAAATCCAAACTAGAAAATGTAAGAAATCAATAAATCTTTGAAAGAAAGCAAGGAAATCCAATAAAAGACAATCAAACAGATGAAGGACACAATTCAAACACGTCAAGACCTTAACACTGAAATGGAGACCATAAGAAAACAAACTGAGGGCATGTTGGAAATAGAAAAGCTGAATAAACAATCAGGAAATATAGATTCAAGCTTAAGAAACAGAATGCAAGAGATGGAAGAGAGAATATCAAGCTTACCTAACCCCAAATAGACTGGACCAAAAAAAGATACCCTGGCCACATAGTAATCAAAACACCATACAGAATGAAGAAAGGATATTAAGAGCAGAAAACGAAAGAGGCCAAGTAACATAAAGGCAGACCTATCAGGAATACAGTGTAGGTCAGATTCATCTGCATAGATGTTCCACAAACACTAAGAGACCATAAATTCCAGACCAGACTACTATACCCAGAAAAATTATAGATGGAAAAAACAAGATATTCCATGACAAAACCAGATATACAGAATACATATCCACAAACCCAACTCTATAGAAAGTCCTAGAAAGAATTTTCCAACCCAAGAAAGTTAACTACACTCCCAAAAATATAGGCAATAGATAACCTCACTTTAACAAAACCCAGAAATAGGGGAAAAACTCAAACACAATACCACCACCTCAAAAAAATGAATCCAAAACAAACAAGAATCAACAATCAATGGTCATTGATACTCCTCAATATCAGTGGTCTTAACTCTTCTATAAAAATACACAAGGAAACAGAATGGATACAAACACAAAATCCATCCTTTGTTGCATACGAATAAAACACCTCCACTTCAAAGACAGATATTTTCTCAGACTTAAGGATTGAGAAAAAATTTTCCAATTAAATGGACATAAGAAGCAAATTGGTACCTATCCTAATGTCTAATAAAATAGACTTCAAATTGAATTAATCAAAAGAGATGAAGAAGGATATTTCATATGCTTCACAGGAAAAAACCATCAGGATGAAGTCTCAATTCTGAACATCTATGCCCCAAATACAAATGTACCCACATTTTAAAAAGAACACTATTAAAACTCAAATTATAAATTAAACCCCACACACTTATAATGGGAGACTTCAACATCCCACTGTAACCACTGAACATGACCACCAGACAAAAACTTAACAAAGAAACAAAGGAACTAAAAGAAGTTATTACCCAATTGGGTTTAACAGACACCTATACAACATTCCATCAAAGCATATAAGAATATACCTTCTTCTCAGCACCACATGAAACCTTCTCTAAAATCAACCACATACTTGTCAAAAAATCGAACTTCAACAGGCACAAAAATGTTGGAATAACCCCCAGTACCTTATTAGACCATCATGGCTAAAAATTAGAATTTAACAACAACACAAATTATAGAAGACCCCACAAACTCATGGAAATTGAACAATGCTCAATTACATCACCTCCAGGCAAGGAAAGAATGGGAGAAAGGAGGAAAGAAAGAAAGAGAAAGAAAGAAATCAAACACTTCATAGAATTCAATGAAAATGAAGCCACAGCATACCAACTCTATGGGAGACTCTGAAAGCAGTTCTAAGAGTAACATTCATATCACGAAGTGCCCACATGAAGAAACTGGAGAATAGCCACACTACAGGATTAACAGAACAACTGAAAGCTCTAGATCAAAAAGAAGCAAACTCACCCAGGAGGAGTACATGCCAGGATAAATTCAAATTGACAGCTGAAATCAATAAAATCAAAACAAAGAAAACAATGCAAAGAATTAATTAAAAAACAGTTGCTTCTTTGAGAAAATCAGCAAGAAAGACAAACCTTTATGCAATCTAACAAAAAGGTAGAGAGAGAATATACTAATTAATAAAATCAGAAACGAAAAGGTGAATATTACAACAGACCTGAGAAAATCCAGATATTCATCAGATCATAATTTGAAAATATGTAGTAAACAAAATTGGAAAATTTAAAGGAAATGGAAAATTTTCTGGATAGATATCACTTACCAAAATTAAATAAAGAACAGATAAAAATTTTATTAAACCTGTAACCCCTAAAGAAATAGCAG
>NW_024430260.1:0-6020 GCF_017639785.1 Mesocricetus auratus
ACACTCTAATGGAGACAAGTTTACAAACCACAACTTTGAGACAATCAACTAGCACAATTATTTCTCAAGGTCTTTACTGCATTAATACTAAGAAGAGATTTACACAGCAGTGTCAGGAAACAGAGTGGCCAGAAGACTGGGTTTCATTCAGGTCTTGACTTGGCAGCTTAATTGGCTGTGTGACCTTGAGTAAGATATTTAACAGAATCTAGCCAGGCAGTGGTGGTGCATGCCTTTAATCCCAGCATTCAGGAGGCAGAGGCAGGCAGATCTCTGTGACTTCGAGGCCAGGCTAGACCGACAGCCTCCAAAACAATACACAGAAACCCTGTCTCATAAAACAAAAACAAATAAAAGATATTTAACATTCTAAGCCTTATGCTAAGAAGATAGAAGGCTTGTGAAAGCTTTCTTCAACACACTGAATATGTACTTATTTAGTGATTTGGAGTGAGCAGCTCAATTTACAATTCCAAGCCCCACATTCAGTATCTTCACAGAGGAATTAATTACAAGGAATTGCATTCCTATTGTCATGTGTACAATAATTTACAAACGCAAGCTGTTATTAACTTACTGTGTCTCCCAACAACAGTGAAGGCCTGCTACCAGGAACAAAGCAGGTGGAAGTGGGGGAGAAACATAGCCCATCAGAGTAGAACTGATCTCATGCCTGCTGTATCCATCTTCTTCACAAGACCATGGGATCCCTGGACCCTATCAAATCTCAGAAAGGCACTGTGTCTCCCAAAGAGGCAGAGCCATGAGTTTCTGGTGTGGTAAGGTCCACATGTTATAGGTAACAAAGATCTCCTTCCTGGTCAACAGTGTCCTGCAGAGCTTGCCTCAGAGGAGGGCTGGAACACTTACCAATTGAGATATTTTCCCCAGTATCTGCAGGGATAATACCAGGAGAGCCAGGGCTGAGATGAGCAAGCAGGGCATGAGCAGGTTGAGACCATAGTAGAGCCTCGTGTGGTGCATGGTTACTGTATAGGTGACATGTGGGTGTGGATCTTTGCAGCATTCATAGAACTTCTCCTCTCTCTTGCCAGGGATTCCTGAATGTGGTGCCAGAGAAAGGAGGCAGCTGATCAGAAGACACAGCTGCCTTTCATTTCTAGATCTGTGCTACAAAGGACCACAGCCCAAAAAGTGGATGACTGGTATTAACCATCCTTTACAAGAATACTATAGCTCAGTGACATTCAACCAAACTAGTAGTCTTTCTATGCATTAGAAGTACTTATATAATGACAAATATGCAGTATTACAAATGGAATTACAGCTGCCACATACTGGTGTTTCTGTCAAACATGGAAGAAATGTACAATGTCAGTAATGTTGTATCTTTGATTTTGTAGCTGGCTTACCTTTTATAAAAGTGTAAGTGTATTCTATGATATTTACACAATAAAATCACAATCACATAATGACACTTTTCTGGATGTATACCTGATGGTAAGTGACTAATAATAACATTGGTTTGGATTTTAAATGATCCAGTATAGGTATAAAAGTCAAAATGGCTACACAGAGGGAAAAATCAACTATTTTTCCTGAGACTTACAGATTTGCCAACAGGGCATAAATTATGCAGGCATCATATCAGGAATTGTGTGCTGGAAGGAGAAATTTCCTCAGAATCTCACATTACCTTTTGAAGATCAAGAATACTAGAGTGACCAGTTTGCTCCTTGTCCAATGGACTTAGGAAATTTACAACAACCCTGACTTACACAATTATCAAACCAACTGACTCAACACGGCATATCCTCCTACCCCATACTTAACTGTTCTAGGCACTTTTTGCTTTAAAATCCAGAGCCCAAACTCTCTCAGACTTGGTGTCTAGATGAGCAGTGTCACCCAAAACAAAATGTTGTTCTGTGCCCAAACACTGCTGTTTGGACTCCTGATTGAACCCCACTTGTGATTTTCTTCCTTGTAGGCCCAACATTTATGCGCAGTTCAAACATGCTATAGGACTATAGTGGGTCCCACAAAGTCTACTCTAGCACTGTATGGTTTACAGGCCCCAACATGGATGTTTGATGCATTGGCTAACTGATTCCTGCCTCTCCTTCTGAAGCCCCTAGGACATGATGGAGAAGGCTGTCTGTTGTAGGTAATGGAAGGAACAGTAGAAAAATCCCCAGATTTTCAGCTCCCACAGGTAGAGGGCACCTCTTTTCTCAGACACAGGCATTTGTTTTTGCTGGCCTTACCCATGAGATCCCACTATCCATTGGGGACATAGCTGCTGATATCTGCCTCCTGCATCTGCAGATCCAGGGACCACACTCTGTGGGACTAGGACCCTAACTTCAGTTTGCACTTCTGTGCATGGAAAGGGATCCCGCATATATCGATGTAGCCAGAGCTCTTGAATACGCCCATGTGAACATAGGAAATGATCAGAAGACTGAAACAGAGCCAACTGAAACAGGCTCAGGACACACAGCATGTCCTGCAGCCCCCCTGCCCCGCCTCACAAACTGAACTCTTGCTAGACCTATTCAGAACAAGTTGAGGTGTTTGCTCCCCCCATTTTTCCTTTTGCAAAAACCCCTAGAGAAAGCTCAACCAAAGCTTCATTTTCTTTTCAAATTAAAACACAATGGTAGCCTCTGTTGTGGATGGCTTTTCTCAGGAAACTGCCCAACTAATTACTTATATGCTATATTTGTTATGAGCACATTCACACTCTAAGCAATATGAGAAAAAGAAAGAATGCAAGAAATCTCAGAGAAGCTGATAAAATGATGAAGGAGTTAGTAAAAGAAAGTGTCAGGGAGAGGATTTTGTTTTTGCTTTTTTTTAAAGTAACAATTTGAGAAAACATTTAGTTACCTGAAAATACATGTAGAGTGTAATTCTGACCTGTTCAGTTTCCACAGCAGGGCTGGGTTAAGGGGAAAAACTGACGAGAAAGTCTGGATATTCAGGAACATTCCACTGGAAGAAAGTGGAATTCACAGAAGTGGCTGTCTGAGAAGGTCCTGGTGAGGAGACAGGTGAATCGTCTCCAGACTCTGTGGCCTGTGCTCTTCCTGCCCATAGCAGACTGGACTGTCCTGGAAGGCGTGAACGCCTGAAGAGCTCCAGTGCAGTGGAGCACGGGCAGCCCATCTCAGATTTCTTCTGCTGAATTCAAGACTAAATGGAGGAACTGAAGGGCTTTACAGACATCCACAACACTGCACACACATTCTGAGAAAGCATAGTAAGGAGTGTCCCTGAGAGGTTCTTTAGATATTATTTACAATCCCAGATACTTGGAGAGATGAGGAAGGAGGATGACTAGTTCAAGGCTATCCTAGGTAACGTAGAGATACCCTGTCTCAAAATTAAAAGTTTAGAAAAGTCTAGGGATAGCCCAGGAGGTGGAGGTGCATGCCTTTAATCCCAGGACTCAGGAGGCAAAGGCAGGTGGATCTCTCTGAGTTGGAGAACAGCCTGGTCTACAAGAGCTAGTTCTCAGACACAAACAAACCTTGTCTTGAAAGAAACAAAAACAAAAACAAAAAAAGGCGGCTAGGGATATAGATTAGCAGTAGAGTGCTTACTTGTATATAAGAGGCTGAACATTCTATCAGCAATAACATACAATATTACATACAATATTACACACACACAAACACACACACACACACACACACACATAAACCATGTGCATATGACTTACAGAATCACTTCAGATTCCCTCTGGAACCTGAAAGTCACTATTGGGATTTCCCTTCCATTAGTGCACTGAATTTTCCCTTATCCAAATACACTTAGAAAACTGTATTTTATTCAATTTCTATGAAAAAGTCCAAGAAAGAGACAGAAAGGATTCAAGGTTGTCTGAGGTTGCAGCAATATCAGTTAACTGCCAACAGGCAAGGGGTGATGGGGGAATTATAAAACTGCACTTTAGTGATCCTCTGAAAATTTATGAAACTCATGGAGTTAAGGCACTTTAAATGTGTATTATGCAAATTCTACACCCATTCACCTGTTAAAAATAAACACATGAATGGGGTGGAGAGATGGTTCAGTGATTAAGAACACAGGCTACTATTCCAGAGGGCCCACATTCAAGTCCCAGCACTGACATGGTGTCTTACAACCACCCATTACTTCACTGAAAGTGTGCTGGAAGGTGTCACACAGTCCCCTCTGCAAAGTGTCTGCAGTGTGGAGGAAGGGCTGGAGTAGGTAAGCAGATGACATAAGCCCGAAAGCCTGAGATGCAGCACTTGTTTAATCAATCTAAACACCAATGACAGGAATATGCCCCTGCTAGATTCAATCACTTATTCTTTCACTTATTGATGCACAGCCACCTGCAGATGAGGAGTGATGGATTGTAAGGTGAGCAAACAGAGATTCTGTTTACAGAATTCTTATCATCTGCTAACAGGAAGAGCACTGTAAGCAATAGGCACAGCCAGCATCATGTTTTGCTGTGAGATAAGGAAGGGTGGTGTGTGTGTGTGTGTGTGTGTGTGTGTGTGTGTGTGTGTCTGTGTCGTGTGTGTGTGTGTGTGTGTGTGTGTGTGTGTTATGAGGAGCTGTATACTCAAGGAGGTCCAAGAACCCAGAATATCCATTATTTGCCCAGCACCACAGTACCTGTCAGCACCCTGTGCCAACTGGGAGGAGATGAAAGAGAAAAGACCTGCCTATCAGGCTTATGGGTAGAAAGAAGGGTTAGAAATGACTCAACAAAAGGACACTAGACTGAATTAACATTAAAAAGGGCATAAGACATTCCATGGCAAAACCAGCTGAAATGTGACCTCAACATCAGAAATGACATCTAGAGTGAGTTGAAGAGACACAGCAGGGCAGGAGACTGGGTGCAGGAGCTGATCTGGGTGCTGCTTACTGGCTTGCTTCCCCTGGCTGGCTCAGCCTGCTGTCCATAGAACCCTTAACCACTAGATCAGAATGGCCCCACCCACAATGGGCCAGGTCCTCCCAAATCTATCACTAACTAAGAAAATGCCCTGCGGATTTGCCTACAGCCTGCTCTTACGAAGGAAGTCTTTCTCCTCTATGATGACTATCTCCTGTCAGAATGACATAAAACCAGCCAGTACAGACAACATATTCCGCAGTGTTCAGGACCCTCACACATCCATCAATAGTCAAGAAAATGTCACACAGATAGTTCCATAGGTCACACTGATGGGGGTGATCCCTCAATTGTGGTATCTTCTTGTCCCAGTTGATTCTAGTCTGTATGAAGTTGACAGAACTAGCCAGCACACCAAGCTCCAAGAGTCTCTTTAGAATCTAAGTGAACCAAACTGGAGCCACACTCCTACTAGCTACTCCATCGAGCTCTCATACACAGGGCCCTCACACCCCAGTGTTGGAAAGTGGGTACTGTCTCTTGCGACCAGAGCCTGGGTACATTGCATCAGTTTTGGGAAACCCATCTGCCCCCAGGATGACCAACCCTAGGAAATCAAAGCAAACACCACTGCACACTTTCTATCTCTTCTGCGCTTTCTGCCTCGCATCCAATCAGGTGCTTTGCAGTGTTCCCTTCCCAGGGTACTCCACATTTTTCTTTGGGAACTCTTTGGAAAAACAAAACACAAAGCAAAATGAACCTCACTGAATAATGGTCATTTTCTTTTTCCTGTATTAGACCACACCAGATTAAAGTCAATTCTATATATCCTTAAAACTCCACCATTTATGTAAATAGATTACTGTAAGAAAACACTGGCACGGGTGGGGAGAAAGCTCACTGGAGTCATGAGGATGCCGGCACTCTCACAACAAGTCAGGCATGGCTGTTTGCACCTGTAAGTACAGCACTGGTGAGCAGAGACAGGTGGAACCCTAAGCACTGTCAGTCAGCCTAGGCAAAACAGTGAGCTTCCAGTTCAGTGAGAGAACCTGGCACAGGTAAAGGTGATGGATAATAGAGGATGACACTTGGCTTTTGTTCTCTCTCTCTCTCTCTCTCTCTCTCTCTCTCTCTCACACACACACACACACACACACACACACACACA
>NW_024430261.1:0-10677 GCF_017639785.1 Mesocricetus auratus
GTCTGAGAGGAAGATGGGCATCGAAGAAGCTCGTTATGGAGTTTGCTTTCAACATGGCAAGGTTAGCCATTTGGGCAAGAAACCCGCTCTTGCCTAGACTGTTTGACTGTTGTTGCATAATCTGGACATGCAGGACCCACATAAAAGTGACTTCTGAACTCAGTCTTACAGGGTTCCTGATTCATGGAAGAGTCTACGGGACTTTCTGCAGGACACAGAAAAAAATCACTGACAGACTGCTGATGCAGATGGACAGTTTTGAAATTTCCTGCTTTGCTGAAAAGTGTTCCAGACATATTGTGGCCTATGGGATGAAGATGGATGCCCCGACAATACAGAGGAACTTTAGGTGACTGTCCAGATAGCAAGATGTCTCTGTCAATCCTAATGTTTATATATTATCCTGCTGTGGTCTTTGATGGAGTTGAAGACAGATAATTATAATTATAGTTTTCCTTAGTTATGATAAAAGATAAGCTACATATAGGACTTTGGACTCCCAAGGATGGGATGGATGATATTTTCTTTAGATCTTGCTAAATGTTAATAGACAAAATGTTGTAACTGTGTTCTTACTTGATAACTGTTCTGTCATATACAATTTGAATATGTTAAAGTTAAGACCTTTCTTTTGTTTAAACAGAAAAGAGGAGATGTTGGGGAAGTCCTGTGTATATGTCAATAAATTACTGTCTGGCCAATAGGAATCTAGATAGGTCGGGCTAGGAGTCCAGGAGGATTCTGGGAAGGAGAAACACAAGAGAGTTCGAGATGTAACGCCATGGTTTAGGAGCCCGGAACTATTCGCCAGTAAGAGACATACTTAGATTAACAATTATGGGGTAATTACTTAAGTCAGAGCTAGCCAGTAAGAAACAAACAAGGCCAACAGCTCCATAATTAATACAGCCTCCTGTGTGTTTATTTGGGGACTACAATGCGGCAGAGCCCAGGCGGCTGGCAGGGGATAAACCAAAGCGGCTAGCAAAGAAAAAGCTTCTCTCTTAACAGCCCAGGATAGCCAAAACAACCCTATACAATAAAGGAACTTCAGGAGGTATCACCATACCTGACTTCAAGCTCTATTATAGAGCTATAGTCCTGAAAACAGCTTGGTATTGTCATAAAAATAGGCAGGTAGACCAATGGAACCGAATTGAAAACGCTGAATTTAACTCACACACCTATGAACACTTGTTTTTTGACAAAGTAGCTAAAACTATACAATGGAAAAAGAAAGCATCTTCACCAAATGATGCTAGAATAACTGGGTATTGGTATGCAGAAGACTGCAGACAGATCCAAGTTTATCTCCTTGTACAAAACTTAAGTCCAAACGGATCAAAGATCTCAACATAAATCCAGCCACACTGAAACTTTTAGAAGAGAAATTGGGAGATAGTCTTCAACGAGTTGCCACAGGAGACCCCTCACTGAACATAACACCAGTGGCATAGACACTGAGATCGACAATTAACAAATGGGACCTCATGAAACTAAAAAGCTTCTGTAAGGTAAACGACACAGTCAACCAGTCAGAAAGGCTGTCCACAGAATGGGAAAAGATATTCACTGACCCCTCATCTGTCAGACGGCTAATCTCCAAAATTTACAAAGAACTCAAGAAGCAAGTCTCCAAAACACCAAACCATCCCATCAAAATGTGGGATACAGAACTAAACAGAGAATTCTCAATAGAGGAGGCTAAAATGACCAAGAAACACTTAATAAAGTGCTCAACATCCTTAGCCATCAGTGAAATGCAAATCAAAACAACTCTGAGATACCATCTTACTCCTGTCAGAATGGATAAAATCAAAAACACCGAAGACATTTATGCTTGAGAGGATGTGGAGAGAGGGAAACACTCCTCCACTGCTGGTGGGATTGCCAACTCAAACAGCCACTTTGGAAAGCAGTATGGGGATTCCTCATGAAAATGGGAATCAATCTACCACAAGACCCAACAATTCCTCTCATAGGCATATATCCAAAGGAGGCAAATTCATACAACAAGGGCATCTGCTTCACTATGTTCATAGCAGCATTATTTGTAATAGCCAGAAACTGGAAGCAACCTAGATGCCCATCAACTGAACAGTGGATAGAGAAAATGTGGTACATTTACACAATGGAGTACTACTCAGAAGAAAAAAATGGAATCTTGAAATTTGCAGGTAAATAGAAAGCACTGGAAGAAACCATCCTGAGTGAGGTAACCCAGTCAAAAAAGACAAACAGGGTATGTACTCACTCATGTATTGATTTAAAACAGGGTTCAAGAGTATGCCAGTCTGTACTTCCACTGACAGAGAGTCTGGAAAACAGGAAAGAACCTAAAAGACATACATGTTACCCAAGAGAAGAGAAGTGAGGCAGGATCCTCTGAACTGATGGGGAACACCGCAAGGGGTGGGGGGAGGGGGACCTGTGAAATAGAGATGGGGCAAAGTGGAAGAGAGAGTTGGAAGTGGAGGAACAGAAAGTTCGACTTGGGGGTAGGATAGGGGAAGAGGTTATCATAGGTTAGAAGACAGATCAGGCACCATTGTGACCTCTAATGATCTAAACAGATGACAACAGTTGGCAAGCTAAGCAATAGTTTGACTACCTCGAATGCCTATTCCTGATAGTGAAATTTCTGTCTATAAACATCATGGAGCCTTCAGCCAGGGACTGATGGAAGCAGAGGCAAACACCCACAGTTAAATACTGAACAGATCCCAAGGAACCCAGCGACAGAGAGAGAAGAGCGAATTGCAAATTGGCAAAGAATGGGCTGGCAAAACCAGCAGACACAGCTGATCTGAACAGGGGAGAGATCTTGGACCCCAGACCGACAGCTGGGAGGCCAGTATTTGAGTGATCCAGACCTCCTGAATGTGAGAGTCAATGAGGAAGCCTGGGCTACCTATGGGGTCCTGAGCAGTGGATCAGTGTTTATCCCTCGAATACTAACAGACATTGTGTGTTCATAACACAAAGAGGGTTGTTATCTCTGCCTGGACTCTTAGGGAAGTGCCTAGACCCTACCCTGAATGAAATGATAGACTCTATATATTCCCAATGCAGAAGGAATTGGCAATAGGGTGGGAGGGTGGGGGGTTTGTAGGGGGTGCAAGAGGAGGGGAGGGAGAGGGAACTGGGATTGGCATGTAAAACAAGCTATTTAAAATTAAAGTAAAAATTAAAATAAATAAAAAAGTAAAGGAAATACTTCTCTGTGTTCTGTTGGCACACTTAAGAAATTAATTATACTACTGAGGACTTCCAGGAGTCCCCTCAACAGACTTTGAAAATGATAATTGTCTTTATGGAGTATCAACATTCATAGGTATTCAGGTTACACTTTCTCTTATTTAAGATATTTTTATTGGCTGCTGGTGGTGGTGCATGCTTTAATCCCATTATTTGGGAAGTAAGCAGGTAGACCTTTGTATGTTATGGTTAGCCTAGTCTCCAGGGTGATATCAGACAGTGCTACACAGAGTATACCTGTTCATAAACAAAACAACAAAGAATTATTTTCTATGTGGTCATGATAGGATGACAGTATTCACTGCAAAATACAAGCTTGACTTATATTCTACTTTACCATTACAATGTATTTTGTGAAGAAATCATGAGATGTTCTGTTTCTGGAATGTAGATTTCCTCACAAAGCTCAATGCTGATAAGAGAAGGTACTCTGTTAAGAATCCTTGTGATGTTTTTCCTGATGATCTGTCAATGAAATCAATCTGCTTCATATCTCTATAACCAAAGATCTGAGAAGAAAAATAGGATTACTTGGGTAAGAAGGAAGTGCAATTTTGTGACTTCCTAAAGGTACAAGAAGTGACAGAAACAGATGGCTACATGAACAGTAACCCAAGGTCTCACAGTAACATCATGGCAACCAACTTTGGCTAAGGCTTGGAAAACCTGCCAGACCAGTATCAGAAGCCAGACAACTTAAAAGACTGGCCTTCCCAGACTTAGAAAATTTCAGCAGTTTGTTTTTGCTTATACCCTGCTTGTTCAGTTAGGGCAACTTGGACATTGTGAGTGGTCAAGGCAAGGGAAGCACTTTGTCCAAAAGTCCAGTTTCTCCAAGAAGAAAATTAAGTACAAGGGAGTGGAGCCTGAGCCCATAATGCTTGAGGAATAGCTCAGTGCTGGCAGGAGTATTTGTATCTTTTATCAATGGAGTTCTAAATTATTTAAATATATAAGTGCCATATTATTTATGTCTTTGAAGCATTGGGAGATCAAAAATGTATTCTGAGAATATGTTTGAGCATTTGGAGAACCTACTAACCTAAGTAACTGTTTGAAACATGGATGACAATAACGAGTAGTCCTCAAAAGCATGTATTGCTTACTGACTAAAGCTTCCCATATATAAAACTAATACATGTGCATCATGACGACAATGACCTCAAAATTTTCAATGTATCTGTATATGTATATATATTTCTGAGCATTTTTATCATTTGTATTCTGTATGGCTACTGATTTCTATTGCATGGAATAATTTGAGAAGAATTCCTATAAGTTGTCATTTGAATTTCATGCAGAATTCTGCACTGAGTTCTTCTGACCCTGGGATTTCTTTGGTTGGAAAATTTTAATGACTACTTCTATTTCATTGGGATTATTGATAAATTTAAATTGCTTATCTGTTGTTGATTTTAGTAAGTGATATCTATCAAGAAAAATGGACATTTCCTTTAAATTTATGAATTTGGTTGAGTAGAGATTTTCAAAATATGACCTGATTATTCTCTGGAATTCCTCAGTGTCTGATGTTATGTCTTCCTTTGCATTTCTGATTTTGCTAATTTGCAAGTTCACACTCTGCCATTTGGTAAGTTTGCATAAATATTTTCTTATCTTGGTAATTTCTTCGATGAACCAACTCTTCATTAGATTGATTCTTTGTATTGTTTCCTAGTTTCTACTTTATCGATTTCAGTCCTCAAATTGACTATTTCCTGTCATCTACTCAGGATTATCACTACACTGGGAAGTACATAGTTATAGAGTTTGAGATACCGAGATATTGCCTTGTACTGGATATTGATATAACTCAGATTCCTTTTTGTTTGGTGTTTCTTTATGGATAGCTATCCATTCTTTTCAGGCATCTCTATGGCCAGTGTTATTTGGCTTCTTTAACATGGTTATTATTTGTTTTCCTGTAAAGACAAAAACAAAACACTGCTCAGACTTTTTGACCTTCCATTACAAATTGTAGTACTGCCACCTCAGTGGAGGAGCTATCATTTTTTTTCATCAAGAGTTTTCTTCTGTTCAAACTGAATCTTGATTAGTTTTGATGGTATTCATGCTTTTCTTCTCCTGGAAAAACAAAAGCAGTGCCCACTTCCTGAAAGTAGCACAAATCCTCACTTGCATTCAGAGGTCAACACCATCTTGAATTTCACCAGTTGACTTAGCTCAGACTTTTTTTCTGTTGCCCAATGTCTCACCACAGCTGTTCTTCCTTTCTCCTAAGCATTAAGAAAACTCAAGGTTAATACGCCATTATGTAATCTGTTTTGTGTGGTCTTGGTTCCCCTTGTTTGTTTATTAATGCATTTCTTTTAAGGTAAAATTTGATCTCTCAAAAACTGCTTGTCCTGTAGGATGTTGTTGTATACATGTATGAAGAGTTACTAGATACATACACTAGAGGAGTGCAAATTTTAATTTTCGCCGGGATATCAATAATATTCCTGACTTTTAGCAGATATGTAGTTTTAGAATCAGCCATTTCTGAGGACAAAGCAGTTTTCCATGGAACCATGAAAAATGTGTCTATTGTATGGTGTGGTTATTTTAATTTTCCAAATTTTATAAAATGAAACATATCCGTTTCTAAAATTTCATTTCTGTGTATACCTTTAGGGTTACTTCCTGCAGGTAAAGGAATTTGATTTTAGAACTTAAAGTAGAAAATTTTTTGACATTTTCTTTGCTGGTTGCCAAGTGGTGGGAAAACAATTTTTAAACCTTTGCTATGTGCATGGTGTTTTTTTTTTTATAAAATAGTGAGAACGACCGGATACTTTATATTACTCAACCATCATGAATCAATTTCATCATTGTCTAGTGCTAGAGGATCATGTAAAAACTTTTGGGATCTGAAGTATTTACACACAGACACACACACACACAATATGTGTTATATATATATGTACATATCTTGAATGTTTTGTTTTTTATGGTATATCATTTCTTTAATGGATTTTCACATATCATCTTTGAGGGCTTCTACCATTTTCAAGACATTGTTTTTAATGTCATTCTCTTCAACTTCGTCTATATTAGGATATTCATGTCTTCCTGGTATAGAGTCTCTAGGCTGTTACGGTGTCATTTTGGTTTTTCTGTTGCTGAGTATGGTTTTATGTTGTCTCCTTCCCATTCCTTCTTCCAGTGGGTGCAGGAGGAGTCTATTCCTCTTCTGGTGAGTAAGGGACAAGGGTTCCCTTCCAGTAGGTTCAAGAAGACCAAGATTCTGGTGGCTCTTCTGTTCCTGTAAATGAAGGCAGTCTAAGTACCTGTGAGTTGACAGTCTCAGGAGGGGTTAGAACCAGTCCAGATGGGATCTGAAGTGTGCAGTCCCATGGCCTCAGCTGGTTGCAGCAGGGAACTGGAAGGTTGCTGGAAAAGACCTAGGATTATCTAGTACTCCGAGCAGAGAAATGAATTAGGATGCTGTCAGCCTCTGCGTGCTTTTGCTCCCACAGGCAAGGGAATTACAGGGTACGGTCCCCAGGCCACAGTGGATTGTGTACCATGGACACATCAAAGATGACTATGGTATAATTAAAGAAAATGTGATAAGCAAAAAGGGACATAACCAATAAAATGGCCTTCTTTTCTTTGATTCTTGCTTTTCAAATATCCTGAAATCGGTGCTTCCTTTGAATTACCCACATTCCAGTCCATTCCTCCTGAGTTCTGACATTGCTATCACTTACTACCAGGCTCAGCTTGTAAGACACAACAGTGCAGGGACTCATTCCTCAAACTTGCAACTTCTGCATATCCACATAAAATTAAAACTCATAATATGTGGCCAAATGTCACCCCTTTGCCTCAATGTTCCACTCAATCTGAAAACTGGCTACTAACCCTGCACTTGTGATTTCTGTCTGTATTATGCTCTGGCACTCTGTGACACTCCACTTATTTTACCTTTGACCTGAAAATCTTGTCACTATAAAAGATATTTTGCATGGGTGTGGTGATACTTCATTTATTAATTAACAAATAAAATTTGCCTTGAGATGAGAAAAGCAAAACATCTGGCCACTAGAGGCATTCCTCTTTAACAAAGCTCATACCAAATTTCAACCTCACCTTCTTGTTTTATGTCCAAACTAGACTATTCCTCTCATTACATTGAACTCCTGTCTCATCTAACCTTATATTCCTCTGTAGTGCAAGGTTTAAGGTGTGTGATCCCAATTACTGAGATCTCCTTCATGTCGTTCTGCTTCACTCTTAGACTGGATGAATTTCAAGTAGCTCTATGTGGTCCTGAATTAACTAAGCTCACTCTGCCTCTGTCTCCTGAGTGCTGGGATTAAACTGTGGACAATTTCTTTTATGAAATTTATGGATAAATCCTGTGGGTGTAATTACATTCTCTGATCTTCAGGCAAGCTTTTTTTGTTAGGTAGCAAACAAAATGTTGGATCATTGTCTACATCAGCTTGCATTTATCAATAGAGAAAAAAGATTCTACATTTGTTGGCACTCAGAGTGTGCTGGATGCCAGAAATTTCTTGACTAATTGACAATGATCAAGTGTAGTTCACTTACAAGTGATAACTTTAACAAAGCGACTACCAAAGTATGGAGTTGCCAGGCAAAACTGTGGCCATTTTTGTCACTTGCTGAATATCAGAGTTGGCATTACTTACAACATTTCAAAATCAAGAGAGCCAATATCACCGTGGGAATGGTACAGATACAGATGGTCCACAACTTATTTCTTTCACACTTTCAGAATCGTTTGTATGTTGGCTAAGAGACTACTAACCACAGATCAACTTCTAAGTGGTAGAAGATTGGTATGATTACAGGCCTCCCGGACAATTTATTTTTAGGTTGTATGGTGGTAAGCCTAAGGCAAGAGTCACGCTGTAAAAAAATGCACCAAACAATCTTCATCACAGCTATTTCACCCTGCTTGAGGATTGTCTTCTTGATAATGCTGAGTTTTAAATGTACCCAATAGATTTATTTGCAAACATAATCTTGCCTTCCTTCTCTCAGTTACCTATATCATTAAGGTGCTCTGGATTCCCACGTTTGGTGATAAAACAAACTGAAACCCATAGATCACTTTTGCTAATCGTTGGCACATAAAGTTACTCTCTGAATCTTGTCATAATTTGAATCTCAATATTTGGAAGAATATTAACTCTCTAAGGCAGTCTTGTGGTTTCTAAGTGTGTGCAAAGCCATGCTCATATGCATGCTCACTCAAAATAATTATTAAACACTTATTTAATTTCCAGGTCATCCATTGCCTTCTTACGGCCTCCATTAACATCAAGACCCATTTTTGCTCAGAGATAATACTTACATGAGGAAAACACTCATACACTTAACATAAGATATATGAAACTATAATATTTGTGGCATGTTCACACAAGGAATCCAATATTAATAAATGATGTTAACAAAGATGGATTTTGATATGGTATGTTTATACCCATGTATAATATACTCTGTTCTTATTCAGTCTTATTCAATTATGTTCCCTCCCAGACATCCTTCATTTACCTTGTTTTGTGCCCATTATCAATGCTGGAAGAATCATTCTACAGTGTCATTTAACACCCCCAGAGTGGCTTACACTCTTATACACTTTCAAATTACCAAGTTGAGATGATCACCTTGTTCTCCTGATGTTTGCCTTAGTTCCTAAATTATCTCCTTACATCCCACAGGTTGTGTCATGCACTGCCTTCATTGGAAACGTTATTCACTACCTAGATGAATGGAGGATGGCTGCAAGTTACTGTCTGTCTATTTCTTACCGGTCCCTACCTGTTTGCCTCTAGTAATACCTTGCTGGGTCCATGTCTCTTATTTACTGTTTACAGTTTAAAAGCTAGACATCTAGAAAGTTTGTTTATTACACCTGGAAAATAGTGAGCCACAAGCTATTCTAAAGCAAAGAAGATATTTTCTAATAACAATTAGTTAAGTGGAAGAAACAAAGGGCTAACAATGATTCCACAGAGGATCACAAGATGAGTATCAGTCATTAATATGATCAATCAGAAAAATTGATCACCAGAGTGTGTTAAATGCAGGTCTGTGCTATAGAACAAGGCTTATATGTAAAAGAGAGGATGTTTTATTGTTTAGGCCTTCGATGACCATATACCAATGTCTGAGAGAGGTATATAAAAAGACTTCAGTCAGGGTGGACTAGATACTAAATTGCAGGCCTTAAAGAGAAAAATATTTTACATCAGTAAAATAACCACACAACTGTTTCCTTACTTAAAATAATCTGGAGAAAAAGTACAGTGGTTTGTTTTATGAGGAAGTATGTCACTACTGAAATTGTACAAAATACTACCCAAAATTGCTTTAATGTACTTCAGATTGTAGAGAACCACTCTAGTACACATACAGCCTGGTATCTGCACATATGTGACCCAGCTGCACATCTGCAACACACAACCCAAGATAGGAAGACGAAAGACCTGAATCAGGATACCTAGTTGGAATAGACTGATTCCAAATATCCGGAAATGTGAACAAAAATAAATATGCACCATTGTTATGTAAAGACAACATTCTTCTAAGGAATTCAACCCTGCAAATTTTCTGAAATTTTGTTAATTTGTTTTTTTCATTGTGGCTTCTTATTATTTCTTGTAAATACCCTTTTTCCATTATTTTACATACAAACCGGTTTTCCCTCCTTCCTCTACACCCATTGCTCCTCTTACCCATGTACCAAATCTACATTCACTCCTAATTTGTATCCTTCAGAATGCCTTCTTTTATTTTATATTTTATTTTCCAGTCCAAGGGAGTCTGCCTCTTCTTCGATCAGCCACTAAATAAAGTTTCTATTTCCCAGACTCTCTGGCACTCCCCAGATCTATGTCTAAAATCCATATATGAGAGAGTATATGCCATGTTTCTCTTTTTGTGACTGGGTTACCTCACTCAGGATGGTTTCTTCTAGTGTCATCCATTTGCCTGCAAATCTCATGAATCCATCATTTTTTTCTGCTGAATAGTACTCCAATGTGTAGATTTACCACATTTTCTCTATCCACTCTTCGGGTGAGGGACATCTAGGTTGCTTCCAAGTTCTGGCAATTACAAATAAAGCTGCTATGAACATAGTGGAACAGACATCTTTGTTGTATGAATGGGCATCTTTTGGATATATGCCTAAGAGTGGAGTTGCTGGGTCTTGTGGTAGGTTTATTCCCATTTTTCTGAGGAATCTCCACACTGATTTCCAAAGTGGCTGAACCAGTTGGCACTCCCACCAGCAATGGAGGAGTGTCCCCCTTTCACCACATCCTCTTCAGCATAAATTGTCACTGGTGTTTTTGATTTTAGCCATTCTGACAGGAGTGAGATGGTATCTCAGAGTTGTTTTGATTTGCATTTCCCGGATGGCTAAGGATGTTGAGCACT
>NW_024430262.1:0-918 GCF_017639785.1 Mesocricetus auratus
CAGTTTTGTATCGTTAATTTTCAATACGATACACGTGTAGATTGGCGCAGAGTGTTGTTTCGCTACTTTTCAAGAAATTAATAATATAGTTTCTCACACAGATTCATTTCATTAGTTTTCAAGATGTGACGCATGTGGTTTCTCAGACAGCGATTTGTATCCTTAGTTTTCAAGAAGCTACGCAAGAAGATTCCCACCCAGTGTTGTATCGTTTATTTTCAAGAAGTTATGCATGAAGATTCTCACACAGTGTGGTATTCTTAGTTTTCAAGCAGTTTCTCATGTAGTTTTTCACAAAGGTTTGTATCGTTTCTTTGAAGAAATTAAGTGTAAAGCTGGGCGTTAGTGGTGCACGCCTTTAATCCCAGCACTCAGGAGCCAGAGGCAGGGGGATCTCTGTGAGTTCGAGGCCAGCCTGTCCTACAGAGTGAGTTCCAGGACAGCCTCCAAAACAATGCAGAGAAACCCTGTCTCGAAAAACCAAAAAAAAATTAGAAGTTAAGTGTATAGATTCTGAAATAGTGTTCTATCATTAATTTTCGTGAAGTTGCACATGTAGGTTCTCAACCCAAACCATATCGCTAACCCTACCCTAACCCTAACCCTATCCCTAACCCTAATCCTAACCCTACTGTACCCTAATCCTAACCCTAACTCTAATCCTAACCTTAACGCTAACCCTAACCCTAACAGTAAACCTAACCCTAAACCTAATCCTCCCACTTAGGTTATGAGTAGCTATGCATGGAGCTTTACATAGAGTTTTGTATAATTTGTTTTCAAGAACTTACACATGTAGTTTATAACACTGTGCTGTATCGTTAATTTTGAATAACATATACGTGCAGATTCTCACACAGTGGTGTATCGTTTGTTTTCAATAACTTAAGCATGTAGTTTCTAACACTGTGCTGTATC
>NW_024430263.1:0-1275 GCF_017639785.1 Mesocricetus auratus
AGTAATGTCCGCTACCGTCTCGCCAGCAAGAACGACACAGGACACTCGGATCCTTCTGCAGTAAAGCTTTAATACATCTTGAGAGATACATGATCAGCTTCTGAGAGGGAGACCCCAAGCTAAGAAACCCAGCCCCTTATATAAGCCTAGGAGCTCCGAGTGAGACGTGTAGAGCCGGGATTGGTGGTTTGCTCATCACCCCAGATGACGGGTGAGGCACAGCTTAAACGGTAAACTCCAACTGACAGCAGATGTCAGCGCCATCTTCTAATGGCGATAGCGATAGTGAGGGCGGCTCCTCACATCTCCCCCTATTCATTTATTTTTGAAGCCATAGGACACCCACAACTTTGGAGTGGAGATAGAGGTCAAATCCCCATGTGCAAATTTGGAACATGTACAAAGCTCCTCTCCAGGGTCTTATCCCCAGAGGAGCCCTGACCAGTCCCGATGTCGTTTTTCTGGGGGAAGGAGATCATGACATAGAACCTTCATGCAAGATGACTTATCTCCCAGGAGAAAGTCGTTATACCGCAGACCTCTCCTGTGCAGTGCTTAGCCTTGCAACTCCTTGGGCTACTGAAGCCTATCCACTCTAACCCGTGCAATGAGACTAGCCTCGTGGGGTGCAAGAGCCGGGAGGCCAGCGACCTATTGCTTTAACATGGTTAACCAAATGTCAGGGGAGGCTCCGTGTTCTAAGGCAGCAAGTGCTTCTGCCACCATCACTTTGTCTCTTTTGTTTGGGCTCTGAGCTTACACACCATCCAAAGCATCAACACTATTCCACAGCAGAGAACTAGGCTAAATGATCCCACCCCCACCCATTCCTTAAAATAAGAAAATGCAGATGAAATCCAGGAGGAGAGGCCTTCCATCAGAGAAAGATCCAGACGCGTGGAATTCACTTGCAGGATCGCCACTCTCAACTCACGGAGTGTCTGCTCAAACTCAAAAGTCCAATTCTGTAATAAATGTTGAGACAGAGCTTTTGACAGGTTAGCTGCTCTTGTAAAATTCTCATATTGTACTGAAGTGACACAAAGGCCAGGCAACTTTTGTTCACATCCCAATTGGGCCATCTGCCACAATATATCCAATTGTTCCTGAACCAAATTAATCTGTTGGTTTACCAACATCAGGCCTCCTTGTATCTGAGAACTGGCAGTGGCCTGTTTATCTAGGGCCATGGTCACAGTGGCCGATAGTTCATTAATGGTTTGAGTTGTCTGCACAGTGGCGGAAAGTGCAAGGGCCGAGGCGGTAACCGAAGCA
>NW_024430264.1:0-8463 GCF_017639785.1 Mesocricetus auratus
GTATCATTAGTTTTAAAGATGTTACGCTTATAGATTCTCACACAATTTTGTATCATTAGCTTTCAATACATTACATGTGTAGATTAGCACACAGTGTTGTATTTATTTTCAAGAAATTACACATGTAGTATCTCAAAAAGTGTTCTGTCGTTAATTTTTATATGTTACAGGTGGAGATATTCATAATGTCTTGTATCGTTAGTTTTCAAGAACTTACGTATATAGATTCTCACTAAGTGTTGTATCGGTAGTTTTCCAGAAGTTACTTGTGTGGATTCTTCAGACAGTATTGTACCATTAGGACTGCATTGTGACCTTAGTTTACAATAAGGTACACGTGTAGATTATCAAACAGCATTGTGGCTCTAGTTTTCAATAATATACTCATGTAGAATCTCACACAGTGTTGGATCGTCTGTTCAAATTTTTACACCTGTATATTCTCACACAGAGTTTTGTCATTACTTTTCAGTAAGGTACAAGTGTAGAATCTCACAAAGCTTTGTGTCATTAGTTTTCAATAAGGTACATATGTAGAATATCAAACAGAGTTTTATCGTTAGTTTTCAAGAATTTATGCATGTAGCTTCTCACACAGTGTTGAATCGTTAGTTTACATGTAGTTACGCTTACATATTCTCACACAGTGTTGTATTTTAGTTATCAATAATGTACTCGTGTAGATTCTCACCCAACCTTGTGTAGCATTTTTCAATAAGTTACACCTGTGGATTCTCACACAGATTTTTGTTGTTTGCTTTCAATAAGGTACACGTGTAGAAACTCACTCAGCCTTGTATTGTTAGTTTTCAATAAGGTACACGTATAGATTCTCAAACTGTGTTGTATTCTTACTTTTCAATATAGTACACATGTAGAATCTCACACAGTGTAGTATCCTTAGTTTTCAACAAGGTGCACGTGTAGGCACTCACACTTTGTTGTATCGTTAGGTTTCAATAAGGTACACGTGTACAATTTCACAAAGGTTTGTATCATTATTTTTCAAGAAGTTACACATGTAGTTCCTCTCACAGTGTTGTATTGATGGTTTTCAAGAAGTATCGCTTATAGATTCTCACACAGAGTTGTTTTGTTAGTTTTCAACAAGTTATGCATGTAGGTTCTCACATGCTTTTGCATCGATAGTTTTCAAGAAGTTACACGTGTAGTTTCTCACCCAAGGTTATAAGGCTAGTTTTGAAGAATTTACATATGTAAATTGTCATGCATTGTTATACCATTAGTTTTCCATAAGTTACATATGTCGTTTCTCAGAGAGTGTTGTATAGTTAGTTTTCAATAAGTTACTCATGTAGATTATCACAAAGCGTTGTATCGTTAGTTTTCAATAAGGTACACGTGTAGATCCTTCACACAGTTTTGTATCGTTAGTTTTCAAAAAGGTACACATGTAGAATCTAACACAGCATTGTATCTTTAGTTTTAAATAAGTTACACCTGTAGATTCTCACACAGTATCGTATCGTTATTTATCAATAAGGTACAGGTGTAGATTCCAACACATCATTGCATTATTAGTTTTCAATAAGGTATACGTGTAGATTCTCACACAGCGTTGTACCGTTAGTTTTCAATAAATAGTATGTATAGAATCTCACACAATAATATATTGTTAGTTTTCAATATGTTATACGTGTAGATTCTCACATAGCATTGTGTCTTTAGTTTTCAATTATTTACACGTGTGGATTATGACACAGCTGTTATTGCTAGTTTTCAATAATGTACAGGTGTTGAATCTCACACAGCATTGTATTGTTAGTTTTCAAAAGGTTCACGTGTAGATTATCACACAGCGTTGTAGCGTTAGTTTTCAATAAGTTGCACGATTGTAATCTCACACTCTGTTATATCATTAGTTTTTAATAAGATGCACGTGTAGATTCTGACATAGCGTTCTGTCTTTCATTTTCAATAATTTACACGAGTAGATATTTACACAGTGTTGTAAATTTAGAATTCAATAAGTTACTCCTGTAGATTCTCACACACCTTGTTTCGTTATTTTAAATAAGGTACACGTGTTGAATCTCACACAGCATTGTATCATTAGTTTTCAATAAGATACACGAGTAGAATCTCACACAGTGTTGTATCATTAGTTGTCAAGAAGTTACTCACTTATTCCTCACACAGTGTTGTATTGATGGTTTTCAAGATGTATCGCTTATAGATTCTCACACAGAGTTGATGTTACTTTTCAACAAGTTATGCATGTAGGTTCTCACATGCTGTTGTATCGATAGTTTCCAAGAAGTTACACGTGTAGTTTCTCTTAGAGTGTTGTATCGTTAGTTTTCCATAAGTTACACATGTAGTTTCTCAGAGTGTGTTGTATCGTTATTTTCAATAAGGTGCACGTGTAGATCCCCAAACAGTTTTGTATCGTTAGGTTTCAAAATGATACACATGTAGAATCTAACACAGCATTTTATCATTAGTTTTCAATAAGGTATATGTATAGATACTCACACAGCATTGTACCGATAGTTTTCAATATGTTACACCTGTAGATTTTCCCACAGAATCGTATCATTAGTTATCAATAAGGTACACTTGTAGATTCTCACACAGCATTGAATCATTAGTTTTCAATAAGGTATATGTTTAGATCCTCACACATCGTTGTACCATTAGTTTTCAATACGTTACACTTGTAGATTCTCACACAGCATTATATCGTTATTTTTCAATAAAGTACACGTATGGAATCTCACACAGCGTTGTATTATTAGTTTTCAATAAGGTTCACGTGTAGATTATCACACAGTGTTGTAGCGTTAGTTTTCAATAAGTTGCACGATTATAATATCACACTCTGTTGTATCATTAGTTTTCACATGGAGATTCTCATAAAGCATTGTGTCTTTCGGTTTCAATAATTTACACGTGTAGATATTTACACAGTGGTGTATATTTAGATTTCAATATGTTACTCCTGTAGATTCTCAAACAGCTTTTATTTCTAGTTTTAAATAAGGTACATGTGTTGAATATCACACAGCGTTGTATCCTTAGTTTTCAATAAGATACACGAGTAGAATCTCACACAGTTTTGTAGCATTAGTTGTCAAGAAGCTATACATGTTTTCCTCACACAGTGTTGTAATGATGGTTTTAAAGAAGTATCCCTTATAGATTCTCACACAGAGTTGTATCCTTATTTTACAACAAGTTACACATGTGGTTTGTCACAAAAGTTTATAAGGCTAGTTTTGAAAAAGTTACACGTGTAAATTCACACACAGGGTTATGTAGTTAGTTTTCCATATATTACACATGTAGATTCTCACACAGCACTTTATCTTCAGTATTCAATAAGATACACGTGTAGAATATCACACATCGTTGTATCGTTTGTTTTCAAGAAATTACAAATGTAGTTTCTCACAAGGTTTTGTGTCAATAGATTCCAAAAAGTTGCACGGGTCCATTTTTAAACTGTTTTGTATAGTTAGATTTCAATAAGTTACACGTGTAGAAACTTACACAGTGTTGTATGTTTAGTTTTCATTAAGTTACACCTGTAGATACTCACACAGCGTTGTGTCGTTAGTTTTCAATTAGGTATACGTGTAGAATCTCAAGCAATGTAGTTTCGTTAGTTTTCAAGAAGCTACACATATAGTTTCTTACACAGTGTTTTATTGCTAGTTTTCAAGTAGTTATACTTATAGATTCTCACACAGTTTTGTATGGTTAGTCTTTAAGAAATTACAAATGTAGATTCTCACACAGTATTGTATCAATATTTTAAAGAAGTTCGACGGGTACAATCTCAAACCGTGTTGTATCGTTAGTTTGCAATAAGGTAAACGTGTAGAATGTCACACAGCATTGAATCGTTAGTTTTCAATAAGGTACACGTGTAGATTGTCACACAGCATTGCAGCTTGAGTTTTCAATAAGTTACATGTGTAGAATTGCCCACAGTTTTGAGACGTTAGTATCAATAATTTACACGTGTAAATACTCACACAGTGTTTGTATCGTTAGTTTTCAATAAGTTACAGCTTGTAGATTCATCACATAGCTGTTGTATCATTAGTTTTCAAATGGTACGTGTAGAATTTCACAGCGTGTATTGTTAATTCTCACAATTTTCGCATGTATTGTACCATTAGTTTTCAATCAGGTACATGTGTAAAATCTCACACAGCGTTGTATCGTTAGTTTTCAATAATTTATGCATGTAGTTTCTCACACATTGTTGTATTGCTTCTTTTCAAGCAGTTACACTTATATATTATCACACATTGTTGTATTGTTAGTTTTCAATAAGTTACACATGTAGATTCCTCACACAGTTTTGTATTGATTGTTTATCAATGAGGTATCAGCTGTAGATTATGCATACAGTGTTGTGTTGGTAGTTTTCAATAAGATACCCATGTAGTTTCTCATACAGTTTGTATAGATAGTTTCCAAGAAATTACACATGTAGATCCTCAGACAGTGTTGTATCATTAGTTTTCAAGAAGATATAAGTGTAGTTCCTCGCCCAGTGTTGTATCGTTAGTTTTCAAGAAGTTACACATGTAGATTCTCACACAGTGTTGTGTCTTTTGGTTTCAAGAAACTACACATGTAGATTCTCACACAGTATTGTGTCGATAGTTTCCAAGAAGTTATAAGGGTAGATTCTTAAATTGTGTTGTATCGTTAGTTTACAACAAGTTACACATGCAGTTACTTACACAGTGTTGTATCTTTAGTTTTCCATAAGTTACACATGTAGTTTCTCACACATTGTTGTTATCGTTAGTTTTCAAAAGGTACACGTGTATATACTCATACAGCATTATATCATTAGTTTTCAAGTATCTACACATGCAGTTTATGACACAGTGTTGTATCCCTAGTTTTCAAGTAGTTACACTTATAGAATCTCACACATTGTTGCATTGTTAGTTATCAATAAGTTACACGTGTAGATTCTCACACAGCCTTGTATTGTTAGTTTTCGATAAAGTACACATGTAAAGTAGCACGTGTAGAATCTCTCATAATCTTGTATCGTTAGTTTTCAATGAGTTACACCTGTAGATTCTCACCCAGGTTTGTATCATTTATTTTCAATAAGGTACATGTGTAGATACTTACACAGTGTTGTATCTTTAGTTTTCAAGAAGATACACCTGTAGATTCTCACCGAGCTTGTATTGCTCTTTTTTAATAAGGTACTCGTTTGAATCTCACACAGCATTGTACTGTTAGTGTTCAGTAAGGTACACGTAAAGAATCACACAGCATTATATACTTAATTTGCAAGAGTTAGGCAAGTAGTTCCTCACACAGTGTTGTATTTATGGTTTCCAAGAAGTATCGCTTATAGATTCTCACAAAGAGTTGTTTCATTAGTTTTCAAGAAGTTACCATTTTAGTTTCTACACACAGTGTTGTATCGATAGTTTCCAAGAAGTTACACATATAGTATCTCAAAAAAGGTTATAAGGCTAGTTTTGAAGAAGTTAAATTGTAGATTCTAACACAACATTGTATCTTCAGTTTTAAATATAGTATACGTGTAGAATCTCACACAGCATTGTATCAATATTTTTCAATAAGGTACACGTGGGGATTCTCACACAGCGTTGTATCGTTTTTATTTTTCAAGAAGTTAGGCATGTAGTTGCTCACACGGTGTTGTATCGCTAGTTTTGAATTAGTTACACATATAGATTCCCAACCAGTATTTTAATGTTAGTTTTCAGGAAATTACGCATGTAGATTCTCACAGAGTGATCTATCGATATTTTCCAAGAAGTTAAACGGGTAGATTCTCAAATAGCATTGAATCGTTAGTTTTCAAAAAATTACACCTTTAGATTCTCACACAGCTTTGTATCGTTTGTTTTCCATAAGGTACATGTGTAGAATCTCACACAGCATTGTATCGTTAGTTTTCAATAAGGTACACCTGTAGATTATCACACAGCATTGTAGGGTTAGTTTTCAATAAATTGCACGTGGTGAATCTCATAAAGCGTTGTATCGTTAGTTTTCAATAATGTTCATGTGTAGAATCTCACACAGCATTGTTTCTTAGTTTTTGACAAGTTACACATGTAGTTCTGCACACAGTGTTGTATTGATAGTTTCCAAGAAGTTACACATGCAAGTTTCTCACACAAGGTTATAAGGCTGGTTTTTAAGAAGTTGCCTGTGCAGAGTCTCAGACAGTGTTATATCGTTAGTTTTCCATAAGTTACACATGTAGATTCTCACATATCTTTTTACTTTTCAAGAATTTATGCATGTAGTTCCTCACACAGTGTTGTATCGCTTGTTTTCTAGTAGTTACACTTATATATTCTCACATAGTTTTCAATCGTTAGTTTTCAAGATGTGTTTACAGATTCTCACAAAGTATTGTATCATTAGTTTTCAATAAGTTACACGTGTAGATTCTCACACAGTGTTGTGTCGATAGTTTTCAAGATGTTACACGGGCAGATTCGGAAACTGTGTTGTATCCTTTATTTTCAACTAGTTACACGTATAGATACTTACACAGTGTTGTATTTTAATTTTTCCATAAGTTACACATGTAATTTCTTCACACAGTGTTGTATCGTTAGTTTTCACTTACATATACCTGTATATTCCCACACAGCTTTGTATCGTTAGTTTTCAAGTAGCTACACATGTAGCTTCTCACACAGTGTTGTATCACTAGTTTTCATGTAGTTACATTTATAGATTCTCACACAGTTTTCTATCGATAGTTTTCAAGAATTTAAGCGTATAGTTTCTCAAGCAGTGTTGGGTCGATTTTTTCCAAGAAGTCACACAGGTAGATTCTGAAACTATGTTGTATCATTACTTTTAAGTAAGGTACAAGGGTAGATTCACATTCAGCGTTGTATCGTTAGTTTTGAATAAGTTACACCTGTAGATTCTCAAACAGCTTTGTATCGTTTTTTTCAATAAAGAACATGTGTAAAATCTCACACAACACAGAATCGTTAGTTTTCAATAAGTTATACGTGTAGATTATCACACAAGTTTTCACCGTTAGTTTTGAAGTAATTAAGCATGTAGTATCTCACACAGTGTTCTATTGCTAGTCTTCAAGTACTTACACTTATAGAATCACACACAGTGTTGTATCGATTGTTTTCAATAAATTATGCATGTAGTTTCTCACTCAGTGTTGTGTCGATAGTTTCCAAGAAGTTACACGGGTAGATTCTTAAAATGTGTTGTAGCATTAGTTTTCAACAAGTTACATGTGTAGATACTTACACAGTGTTTTATCTTTAGTTTTCAATAATTTACACCTGTAGAATCTCACACAGCGTTGTGTCGTTAGTTTTCAATAATTGACGCATATAGTTTCTTACACAGTGTGGTATTGCTAGTTTTCAAGTTGTTACACTTATAGATTCTCACACAGTTTTGTATCGTTAGTTTTCACACAGTGTTGTATCGATATTTTCCAAGATGTTACTTGGGTAGATTCTCAAACAGCTTGTATCGTTTGTTTTCAATAAGTAATACCTTTAGATTCTCACACAGCTTTGTATCGTTTGTTTTCAATAAGGTACACATGTACAGTCTCACACAGCGTTGTATCATTAGTTTTCAATGAGGTACACGTGTAGATTCACACACATCGTTGTATTGATAGTTTTCAATATGTACAAATGTTGAATCTCAACACAGCATTGGACTGTTAGTTTTCAATATGGCACTCGTGTAGATTATCACACAGAGTTGTAGGGTTAGTTTTCAATAAGTTGCACGTGTTGAATCTCACACAGCGTTTTATCGTTATGTTTAAATAAGTTACACGTCTAGAATCTCACACAGCATTGTATCTTAGTTTTCAAGTAGTTACAGTTTGTAGATTCTTACACAGTTTTGTATCGTTATTTTCACACTGTGTTGTATCGATATTTTCCAAGATGTTACTTGGGTAGATTCTCAAATAGATTTGTATCGTTAGTTTTCAAGAAGTTACACTTGTAGATTCTCACACAGCGTTATATCGTTTGCTTTCATTAAGGTACATGTTTAGAATCTCACACAGCCTTGAATCGTTAGTTTTCAATAAGTTACACGTGTACATTATCAAAAAATTTTTATCGTTAGTTTACAAGAAATTAAGCATTTAGTTTCTCCCAAAGTGTTGTGTCGATATTTTCCAAGAGGTTACACGCGTAGATTCTTAAACTGTGTTGTATCATTATTTTTCAATAAGGTACAAGTGTAGAATCTCACACAGCATTGTATCATTAGTTTTCAAAAAATTAAGCATTCAGTTTCTCACACAGTGTTCTATCGCTAGTTTTTAAGTACTTACACTTATAGACTCTCAAACAGTGCTGTATCCTTAGTTATCAATAAGGCCCACATGTAGATTCTCACACAGCGTTGTAAATTTAGTTTTCAATAAGTTACACGTGTAGATACTTACACAGTGTTGTATCTTTA
>NW_024430265.1:0-41567 GCF_017639785.1 Mesocricetus auratus
CATAACATCCTTAAAATACACTGGTTGGTTCAGTTCAGAAGTCTTCTCTGTAGTCCAGTGTCTTTCTGCTGCAGTTTTTCCTTTTTCATCAGCATTAAGAAAATTCAATGTTGGGAGAGAAGATCTGGAGTCTGGGGTGCTTGGCTCCCGCCGGGATTGGGAGCTCTGTGCAGTTCCCAGGCGATCTGCAGGCTCTGGAACTCAGGCTGGGAAGCTGGCCTGTTTACCTGATGATGCCAGAGGGACAGCTACTTCCCTGTACTCCCAGCCTCCTCTCCTTTCCTGGAATCGTTGGTGGGAGAGAAGATCTGGAGTCTGGGGTGCTTTGCTCCCGCCGGTATTGGGAGCTCTGTGCAGTTCCCAGGCGATCTGCAGGCTCTGGAACACAGGCCGGGAAGCTGGCCTGTTTACCTGATGCTCCCGCCGGGATTGGGAGCTCTGTGCAGTTCCCAGGCGATCTGCAGGCTCTGGAACACAGGCCGGGAAGCTGGCCTGTTTACCTGATGCTCCCGCCGGGATTGGGAGCTCTGTGCAGTTCCCAGGTGATCTGCAGGCTCTGGAACACAGGCCGGGAAGCTGGCCTGTTTACCTGATGCTCCCGCCGGGATTGGGAGCTCTGTGCAGTTCCCAGGCGATCTGCAGGCTCTGGAACTCAGGCCGGGAAGCTGGCCTGTTTACCTGATGATGCCAAAGTGGTTCAGCCACTTTGGAAAGCAGTATGGAGATTCCTCAGAAAAATGGGAATAAACCTACCACAAGACCCAGCAACTGCACTCCTAGGCATATATCCAAAAGATGCCCATTCATATAACAAAGATGTCTGTTCCACTATGTTCATAGCAGCTTTATTTGTAATAGCCAGAACTTGGAAGCAACCTAGATGTCCCTCACCCGAAGAATGGATAGAGAAAATGTGGTACATCTACACAATGGAGTACTATTCAGCAGAAAAAAATAATGGAATCATGAGATTCGCAGGCAAATGGATGACACTAGAAGAAACCATCCTGAGTGAGGTAACCCAGTCACAAAAAGAGAAACATGGCATGTACTCTCACATATATGGATTTTAGACATAGATCTGGGGAGTGCCAGCCTACAATCATATTGCCAGAGAGTCTGGGAAACAGAAACTTCATTTACTGGCTGGTTAAGTACTGAGCTGAACTCAAGAAAGCCAGTATCAGAGAGGGAGGACTGATGATCAAAGGGATTAAGACTGGGCTGGTTGAACCCCCAGAAACAGCTGACCAGACAAAGGTTAACTCTTGAATCCCAGGCATCAGCCTGGGAATCCAGCATGGGACTGATCAAGACCCCCTGAATCTGGGTGTCAGTGAGGAGGCCTAGGTAATCTATTGAGCCTTGGACAGCAGATCAGTACCCACCCCAAGTATACACACGGTCTCTGGACTCCCATAGAACAATGTGAGGTGCACTCTCACCCTGAACTCTTGGGGAAGGGTCTAGGCCCTGCCCTATATGAAATGACAGACTATGGACACCCCCATGGAGGGCCTCACCCTCCCTGGGGGAATGAGGGGATAACGGGGGGGGATGGGGGGAGGGCATGGGAGGAGGGGAGGGAAAGGGAGAGGGACCTCGTACTGACTTGTGAAGCAACCTTGTTTCTTATCTAAATTTAAAATGGAAAATAAAAAAAATATTAATAAAAAAAGAATGAAATCAAAAAAAAAAGAAAATTCAATGTTAGTAAAGCATTATGTAACCTGTGTTTAGGGGTCTTTGTTCTCCCTGGCTGTTTATGAAGCATCTCTTTTAAGGTTCGGTTAGATCTTTCAATCACTGCTTGTCCTGTGGGATTGTAAGGTATACCAATTACATGTTTTATATTATAATATTTGAAGAATTGTTCCAATTTACTGGAGACATATGCTGGAGCATTGTCAGTTTTTATCGTTTTAGGTATACCCATAACAGCCATCACCTCTAAGAGGTGTGTAATAACAGAGTCAGCCTTCTCAGAGCTGAGGGCAGTAGCCCATTGGAATCCTGAGACCGTGTCTATGGTATGGTGTACATATTTTAAACTGCCAAATTCTGGGAAGTGAAATACATCCATTTGCAAAAGTTCATTTCTGTGAATACCTTTAGGATTACAACCTGCTGGTAATGGAGTTTGATTGTAGAATGAGCAACTGGGGCAATTTTTTACTATTTCTTTGGCTTGTTGCCAGGTGATAGAAAAATCCTTCTTTAAGCCTTTGCTGTTGACATGGTGTTTCTTATGAAATTCTGAAGCTTCCAACACATTACCTACTAACAAACGATCAATTTCATCATTGCCTTGTGCCAGAGGACCTGGCAAACCTGTATGGGACCAGATGTGTGTTATATATATAGGATGAGTCCTGTTTCTGATGGTTTCCTGTAATTGTAAAAATAATGAGGTTAATTCTGTACTATCAGGAACAAATTCTGCAGTCTCAATGTGCAAGACAACTCTTTCTGCATACTGAGAATCCGTGACTATGTTGAGAGGGTCTGTAAAGTCTTTAAGTACCATGAGAATGGCATATAACTCTGCCTTTTGTACGGAGTTGTAAGGGCTTTGAACTACTTTACTTATATTTCCTGATTTATACCCTGCCTTACCTGATTTGTTTGCATCCGTGTAGAAGGTAAGAACTCCAGAAATAGGTGTTTGTCTCACGATACGTGGAAGAATCCAAATTGTTTTCTTTATGAATTTGATTCTCTCTGTTTTGGGATAGTTATTTCTAATGGTTCCCAAAAAGTCACTGCAAGCTATTTGCCAATACTCATTTTCCTTCCATAAGGAGGAAATTTCATCATTTGTTAAAGGTACAATAATTTCAGCTGGATCTTTCCCAGTCAGTTGACGAAGCCTTAACTTACCTTTTAATATCAAATCAGAGATCTTTTCTATATATGTTTTCAATTTTTTATTCTGTTTATGTGGCAGAAATACCCATTCTAGTATGATGTCTTCCCTCTGCATTAATATTCCTGAGGGGTATTCTCTAGATGGCAAAATAACCAGAATACAGTCCAGGTTTGGATCTACACGGTCTACATGTGCTTCTAATATTCTCTTTTCTACCCATTCTAATTCTTTTTCAGCCTCAGCTGATAGTACTCGTGGACTGTTTAGGTCTTTATCTCCTTTTAAAGCCATTTTTAGGTGTTTCAAATCATGCCCTTCTACACCGATAACTGTCTGTAATTGAGAGATTTCTCCTAATAGTTTTTGAAGATCATTAAGAGTCCGGTAACGATCTCTTCTGATCTGTACTTTCTGCGGTCTAATTTTCTGAGCATCTATTTTATAACCTAAATAGTTAATAGAATCTCCTCTTTGTATTTTTTCTGGGGCAATTTGTAATCCCCAGCGAGGCAAGGTTTCTTTTACTGCTTCAAACATCTTTTCCAATGTATCCTTATTTGAATCAGACAATAATATGTCATCCATATAATGATATATTAACGAATGTGGAAATTTTTACGAATTATTTCTAGAGGTTTATTCACAAAATATTGACACAAAGTTGGGCTGTTTAACATACCTTGAGGTAGTACCTTCCACTGGAATCTCTGTACCGATCGGGAATTATTAAAGTAGGTACTGTGAAGGCGAACTTTTCTCTGTCATTTTCTTGTAATGGTATGGTGAAGAAGCAATCTTTTAAGTCTATAACTATAATTGGCCAATCCTTAGGAATTAGAGAAGGTAACGGCATCCCAGGTTGTAGAGACCCCATAGGCTGAATTACCTTGTTGATGGCTCTAAGATCAGTAACCATTCTCCACTTACCAGACTTTTTCTTAACAACAAAAACAGGTGAATTTCATGCACTAGTTGATTCCTCAATATGTCCAGCATCTAACTGTTCCTGAACTAACTTCTCCAAAGCCTCTAACTTCTCAGATGTCATAGGCCATTGACCCACCCAGACGGGTTCATCTGTCAGCCATTTTAAGGGTAGAGCTTTTGGTTGCTCTGTTGGTTTGGCACTAGCATCCTGCTTCTGTACAGCCTGTACATTTGGCATCTGTTTTCTGTACTGCCTTACTATATTCTTTGTACCACTAAAAGCTTGTCTATAATTCCTAGCTGATACAGGAGGAATGTTAATCTGTGTATTCCATTGCTGGAGTAGATCATGACCCCAGAGGTTTATAGCAATATCTGCAACATATGGCTTTAACCTTCCTCTCTGTCCTTCTGGCCCAATAAAGTCAATCCATCTAACGCTCTGTTTAACTTCAGATAGGGTTCCAATACCTAAGAATTGAACGTTAACCTCTTTTAAAGCCCAGTTGGGTGGCCAGGACTTCTGATTAATGATAGTGACGTCACTTCCTGTGTCTAAGATGCCGTTAATCACCATATTATTTACCTTAACTGGTAACTTGGGTCTATGATATTGTATAGAAGTTTGCCAAAATACATGTTTTGTATCTCCTCCTGACATAATTGATTCATCCTCTGGAGCTAATGTATTATCCAGTGCCGTATTATTTACAATGGGCAGTGGATCTTCTAATTGTCCTGAGAGAGGCTGTCCTCCACTGTCACTGGGAATGACCAGATAATCTTTCTTTCTGGGCCTCGCTTGAGCCCCTGATCCCCGTTTTTTGGCTTTAAAGATCTACCTTGTCTATCTGTTGTGGACCAGCATTCATTAGTACAATGCCGGCCTTTTCCACACCTCCTGCAGAGACCAGGAGGTTGAGGCCTTCTGTTTGACACATTCCTGGTAGAAGCATTATTCCTAGGAATGCGTTGTCTACAGTTCCTACTCAGATGTCCCATTTTACCACAATTAAAACATCTAAAGTTTTGATGTCTTTTGAAACTTCTAGAGATTGCTTCCCCAACCCAATTTGGTATCTCCTCTTGGGTAGGCCATATTTCATCCTGATTCCTCCTAAATCCTTTAGAAATGGCTTCTCCTATCCAGGTTCCTGCCTCTGGATTGTCATACTCAACATTAGTTGTATATAAGACCCATTCCTCCAATGGTGCTGATCTTACCTTTAATGGCCACAGTATCTGTTTGTAATGTGGGTTTGCATTCTCATAAGCCAACGATTCTGTAAGAAGTCGCCTAATATTAGGATCAGTTATTTGTAAATCTACTGCTCTGGATAATCTTTGTAAGAATTCAGAGAATCTTTCTCTCGGACCCTGTATCACTTTTGAATATGATTCAACTCTTTCCCCTGGTTCACGAACCTTATCCAAAGCATTTAGTGCTGCTGTTTTGCATAAATCAAATGTACGCTCATCATAACCAGCTTGGACCTGCGGGTCAGAAAATTGCTTCTCCCCCATAATCTTACTTTCAGAAGCATCAAAGCCATCCTTCAAACCTTGAAGTTCAAGGGCCTTGGCTTCCTGTCTCCACAAAGCTTTCCACTGTATTTGGGAAGACTGGTCCAACACTGCAGATATTAAATCATTCCAATCTGAGGGAGTTATCTTATTGGTCGTAGCCCATGTACTTAGTAACTGTTTTACACAAGGGCTGTGGACCCCAAAAGTCATTATCGCTTGCTTAATGGATTTCATTTCTTTCATGGGAATAGGTTCCCATTTCTGTGTAGTGGAACCAGATTGGTTCCTCCGTGATGATGGCCTTTCTACTACGGTTACTGGAAAGGCCACCTTAGGATGTCTAGTAGCCGTATTTCGTTTATTTCCTAGTAGCCTAGCATCTGTTGACTCAACATCTGATATTTCAGAGGATGTATCTTCTAAAGATTGAAATTTTGCAACCATGTCATCCTTTAGGTCTCAGATTTCCTGCATTAAAAATTGTTCCAATTCCTTGGACTCTTCATTGAGGTCTTCTATTTCCTCCACTAAAAATTGTCCCAAGTCCTCGGATTGTTCATTAAGGTCTTGGATTTTCTGCATTAAAGATTGTTTTAAATCTTTGGACTGTTCAGTTAAACGAGATTCCAAGCTTTTCATACCATCCTCCCTAAAAACTCCAAAGGCATCTATTTTTCCTTCCAGAAAACACATTCGTTCCACTAGGTTTCCATTATTATCAGACATAGATTGAATTGACCTTGCTAATTTTGAAAATTCCTCCTGGTTAGATTCCATCTTAGCCATAAATGAGTGGACATCGAATTGAATGTGTCTCAAAGGTTGTCCTGGTCAAATTTGACCAAATCCCCTTGTTCCTGAATTTTTAACTCTAACTTTTGAATTGACTCTGATAATTTGGAAAGTTCCACCTGATTAGACTCAGTCTTAAACATAAATGCAGTAGACATTGAATTAAATGTAACCAAATCCACTTGTTCCTGAATTTTTGACTCTAATTTTTGAATTGACTCTGCTAATTTGGAAAGTTCCACCTGGTTAGAGTCAGTCTTAACCATAAATGTAGTAGACATTGAATTAAATGTAGCCAAATCCACTTGTTCCTGCATTTTTGACTCTAATTTTTGAATTGACTCTGCTAATTTGGAAAGTTCCAGGTGATTAGATTCAGTTTTAGCCATAAATGCAGTAGACATTGAATTAACTGTGCCTCGAAGATTGTTCTGATCAAATTCCAAATTATCTGTTTTGGTAACTAAATCACCTTTTTCCTGAATTTTTGACTCTAATTTCTGAAACATAAGCTCATGTTTCTTCCAAGTGATTATATGTATTAATACACTAATCACAATCATGGCACACATATACGTATGAAAAATATCATAATTGTCTTTTACCGCATAATCCATCACATTGGTAATGAAATCTCTAAAATCCTGCAGTGTTAAATTACCTGCCATGTTATAATTAGATGTTCTTACCATCAATTGGTGATTCCTAAATAGGAAAAAGTCACCTCCTTTATCTCAAAATAAAATACCCAAGAAACAAGCAGGGGTAGCAATCCTAATATCTAACAAACTAGATTTTAAAATAAAATCAATCAAAAGAGATGAAGGAGGTCATTACATACTCATCACAGGTGAAACCCACCAAGATGAAGTGTCTATCCTGAACATCTATGCCCCCAATACAAAGGCATCCACATTCGTTAAAGAAACATTATTAGAACTTAAATCTCATCTAAAGCCCCACACAGTTATAGTGGGAGATTTCAACACACCACTCTCACCACTAGACAAGAATACCAGACAGAAACTCAACAAAGAAGCAAAGGGTCTAATAGAAGTAATGACCCAACTGGAATTAACAGATATCTATAGAACATTTCATCCACATAAAAAAGAATATACCTTCTTCTCACCACCACATGGAACCTTCTCAAAAATCGACCACATACTTGGCAACATATCAAACCTCAGCAGCTACAAAAAAATTGGAATAACTCCATGCATCTTATCAGACCACCATGCCTTAAAATTAGAATTCAACAACAACACAAATTGCAGAAAACCTACAAACTCATGGAAATTAAATAATGCTCAACTGCACCATCCCTGGGTCAAAGAGGTAATAAAAAAATAAATTAAAGACTTCCTCGAATTCAATGAGAATGAAGACACAACATACCCAAACCTATGGGACACTTTGAAAGCAGTGCTACGGGGAAGTTCATAGCACTAAGTGCTCACATGAAGAAACAGGAAAACAGTTATACCAGAGAATTAACATCCCAGCTAAAAGCTCTAGAACACAAAGAAGCAAACTCCCCCAGGAGGAGTAGACGCCAGGAAATAATCAAATTGAGGGCTGAAATCAACAAAGTAGAAACCAGGAAAACAATACAAAGAATCAATGCAACGAAGAGTTGGTTCTTTGAGAAAATCAACAAGATAGACAAACCTTTATCCAAACTTACCAAACAGCAGAGAGTGAACACGCAAATTAACAAAATCAGAAATGAAAAGGGGGACATAACAACAGACTCTGAGGAAATCCAGAGAATCATTAGGTCATACTTTGAAAACCTGTACTCCACAAAATTCGAAAATTTAAAGGAAATGGATGACTTCCTGGACAGCTATCATTTGCCAAAACTAAATCAAGAACAGATAAGCAATTTAAATAGACCTATAACCCCTATGGAAATAGAAGCTGTCATCAAAAGTCTCCCAACCAAAAAAGTCCAGGTCCAGATGGCCTCAGTGCAGAATTCTACCACAAATTCAAAGAACAGCTTATACCAATTCTTCTCAAAGTGTTCCACACAATAGAAGCAGAAGGGTCTTTGCCAAACTCTTTCTATGAGGCTTCAATAACCTTGATCCCCAAGCCACACAAAGATACAACTAAGAAAGAGAACTTCAGACCAATATCCCTCATGAACATTGATGCAAAAATACTCAATAAAATACTGGCAAATCGGATCCAAGAACACATCAAAACAATCATTCACCACGATCAAGTAGGTTTCATCCCAGGGATGCAGGGATGGTTCAACATACGAAAATCCATCAACGTAATCCACCATATAAACAAGCTGAAAAACAAAAATCACATGATCATCTCACTAGATGCTGAAAAAGCCTTTGACAAAATCCAACACCCCTTCATGATAAAGGTCTTGGAGAGATCTGGGATAACAGGGACATACTTAAACATAATAAAAGCCATATACAGTAAACCAACAGCCAACATCAAACTAAATGGACAGAAACTCAACGCAATTCCTCTAAAATCAGGAACAAGACAAGGCTGTCCACTCTCTCCATACCTTTTCAACATGGTACTTGAAGTTCTAGCTATTGCCATACGACAACAAAGGGGGATCAAGGGGATACAAATTGGGAAGGAAGAAGTCAAACTTTCACTGTTTGCAGACGATATGATAGTTTACATCAATGACCCAAAGAACTCTACCAGGGAACTCTTACAGCTGATTAACACCTTCAGCAAAGTGGCAGGTTACAAGATCAACTCAAGAAAGTCAGTAGCCCTACTATATACAGATGATAAAAGGGCTGAAAGAGAAATCAGAGAAACATCACCCTTTACAATTGCCACAAACAACATAAAATACCTTGGGGTAACGCTAACCAAACAAGTGAAAGACCTGTATCGTAAGAACTTTGAATATTTAAAGAAAGAAATTAAAGAAGCCCTCAGAAAATGGAAAGATCTCCCATGCTCTTGGATAGGTAGGATCAATGTAGTAAAAATGGCAATCCTGCCAAAAGCAATCTACAGATTCAATGCAATCCCCATTAAAATCCCAGCACAATTCTTCACAGACCTTGAAAGAACAATAATCAATTTTGTATGGAAAAACAAAAGACCCAGGATAGCCAAAACAACCCTGTTCAACAAGACAACGATCCGGAGGCATCACCATCCCTGACCTCAAGATCTATTATAGAGCTATAGTCCTGAAAACAGCTTGGTATTGGCACAAAAATAGACAGGTAGACCAATGGAATCAAATTGAAAATCCTGGGTATTAACCCACACACGTACGAACATCTGATCTTTGACAAAGAAGCTAAAAATATACAATGGAATAAAGAAAGCATCTTCAACAAATGGTGCTGGCATAACTGGAGACTGGCATGTAGAAGAATGCGGATCGATCCATGTTTATCGCCATGCACAAAACTTAAGTCCAAATGGATCAAAGACCTCAACATAAATCCAGCCACACTGAACCTCTTAGAAGAGAAAGTGGGTGGTACCCTTGAACGAATTGGTACAGGAGACAGCTTCCTGAACATAACACCAGTAGCACAGACAGTGAGATCAACAATTAATAAATGGGACCTACTGAAACTGAGAAGCTTCTGTAAGGCAAAGGACACAGTCAGCAAGACAAAAAGGCAGCCCACAGAATGGGAAAAATATTCACTAATCCCACATCTGACAGAGGGTTGATCTCCAAAATTTACAAAGAACTCAAGAAGCAAGTCTCCAAAACAGCAAAGGACCCAATTAAGAAGTGGGCTGCAGAACTAAATAGAGAGTTTTCAATAGAGGAGTCTAAAATGGCTGAGAGGCACTTGAGAAAGTGCTCAACGTCCTTAGCCATCCGGGAAATGCAAATCAAAGCAACTCTGAGATACCATCTCACTCCTGTCAGAATGGCTAAAATCAAAAACACCAATGACAATTTATGCTGGAGAGGATGCGGTGAAAGGGGGACACTCCTCCATTGCTGGTGGGAGTGCCAACTGGTTCAGCCACTTTGGAAAGCAGTATGGAGATTCCTCAGAAAAATGGGAATAAACCTACCACAAGACCCAGCAACTGCACTCTTAGGCATATATCCAAAAGATGCCCATTCATATAACAAAGATGTCTGTTCCACTATGTTCATAGCAGCTTTATTTGTAATAGCCAGAACTTGGAAGCAACCTAGATGTCCCTCACCCGAAGAGTGGATAGAGAAAATGTGGTACATCTACACAATGGAGTACTATTCAGCAGAAAAAAATAATGGAATCATGAGATTCGCAGGCAAATGGATGACACTAGAAGAAACCATCCTGAGTGAGGTAACCCAGTCACAAAAAGAGAAACATGGCATGTACTCTCTCATATATGGATTTTAGTCATAGATCTGGGGAGTGCCAGCCTACAATCCTATGGCCAGAGAGTCTGGGAAACAGTAACTTCATTTACTGGCTGGTTAAGTACTGAGCTGAACTCAAGAAAGCCAGTATCAGAGAGGGAGGACTGATGATCAAAGGGATTAAGACTGGGCTGGTTGAACCCCCAGAAACAGCTGACCAGACAAAGGTTAACTCTTGAATCCCAGGCATCAGCCTGGGAATCCAGCATGGGACTGATCAAGACCCCTGAATCTGGGTGTCAGTGAGGAGGCCTAGGTAATCTATTGAGCCTTGGACAGCAGATCAGTACCCATCCCAAGTATACACACGGTCTCTGGACTCCCATAGAACAATGTGAGGTGCACTCTCACCCTGAACTCTTGGGGAAGGGTCTAGGCCCTGCCCTATATGAAATGACAGACTATGGACACCCCCATGGAGGGCCTCACCCTCCCTGGGGGAATGAGGAGATAACGGGGGGGATGGGGGGAGGGCACGGGAGGAGGGGAGGGAAAGGGAGAGGGACCTCGTACTGACTTGTGAAGCAACCTTGTTTCTTATCTAAATTTCAACTGGAAAATAAAAAAAAGATTTTTTGGACTTATGATTTCTTTGTTGATTACTCCATTTCTTCTGAAGAATCTTCAGTGCCTCAGTGTCTCTCTTCTATTTCTTGAATTATGTTGGCTATGCTTGTATCATTTACCCTCCATTTCTCATTCCATAATTCCTTAAGACTGTGCTTTTTTATTGTCTCTGTTTGAGCTTTCTAACCTTGCATTGTTTGATTTTTTTCTTTCAATTTTGGAGTTGTCTTTTCTTCCATTTCTTTAAAAGATTTTCTCATTTCCTCTTTTAGTGTCTCTTTCGTCTTCTTGAAGATGTTGTTAAGGACATTATCTTCTTCTTCATCTGTGTAGGTATATTCAGATCTTTCTGGAGTAAAGTCCATAGACTCTTTTGCAGTCATTTTTTTCTGTTGTTGAATGTGTACTTATAAAATCACCTTCCTATCCCTACTTCCAGTGGGTTCAGGGGGCATCTATTCCTCTACTGGTGGTTTCATTCCAAGGTTCTTTTCCCATGGGTTCAAACATGTTCAATATTCTGATGGTTCAAAACTCATGGTGGGGGAAGGTAGGTTTGAGACACTACTATTCCTGCTGTCCTGCTGTGTGGTAGCAGGATGAGGAAAGCCATGGCTCAAAGTTGCTTGGTCCTCCGTGGTGGAGTAGACTTCCCTGCAGTCCCCAGACCAGGAGATCCCACAGTGGGCAAGTAGAAGAAGAGCCTGTGACAGGTGCCCAAACTCACCTCTATCCTGAGTGGGAGTGGGAATACCTCAGCAATATCTGCAGACTCAGTTTTGTTTTGTTCACCAGAGTTGAGTCCTTCTTGGTTTATGGATCTCAATTTTTTCAAAGGTTAAATATCTAACTCAGGGTTCTACCTCTCTCTGTCTGTGAAGGTTTATTATTACAGGACGGCAACAACACCCTAACCAAGAAACAGTTGTTGTTGTTATTGTTTCAGATTGGGTGTATAAGCAAAACAGTTCTGCTAAACTGGAACACATTTTGCAGAGCTGCCTAGCCACCTACTTAAAAAGACCTGCCTGCCTCTGTCTCCTGAATACTGGGATTAAAAGCATGTACCATCATTAAAAGCATGTACCACCATTGCCTGGTAAGACACTCTCTTGAATTGAAATTTAAAAATTAACCTGGCACTGTGAGAAATTCAAAAGATAACCAAGAGGCATAATGGCTCAGTCTAAGAATCTCTGCACTTACTGGTAGAAATTTGAGGTGAAAATTTGTGAGTTTTGAGCACAAAATAGGACTCATGTTAAAAACAATAATATGGTTCTGGAGAGAATGCTCAGCAGTTTTAAGCACAGGCTGCTCTTGCTAGAGGACCCAATTTTTCCCAACATCCACATGGTTTACAGTTGTCTATAGCTCCATTGTAAGATATCTGATCATCTCTTCTACATTTCTGAATCCCAAGCAACTCATTTGCTAAACGTATGTACATTCAGGCAAAACACATACACTGAAAATGAATAAAAATAATTAAAATATGTGTGTGCATGCTGACAGACATCATTAATCTCACTAATTTGGAGGCAGATGCAGGCATACTTTAATGATTTGTGGCCTATATTGTGTATTAAATGAGTTTCAGCAATTACGTGGCTACATGGTAATCCCTGTTTTCAGTATACCAAAATATTATTAATAATAATAAAAGCATAAGAACAAGAGCAAGAAGGAGTAGGATCAGCAGGAGGAGGAGGAGAAGGAGGAGGAGGAGCAGAGGAGGAGGCAAATATCTAAAAGCAGCATGTTGAGCACTATGTAGGCAGTGGATTGCAATCCCTCATCTTTCAAATTTAGCAAGGAAGAGGGACTGAGGAGAAGATGTTGAGTCCATTCTGGATTACATATGAGCTCACACTTCAAAATATAATAATAGATTATGGGTATTTACTATGTTGACATCATGAAGCTGTAGAAGTGTCAACCAAGTATTCATTAAATATGAACATTTCTCAGACTAAAATGTCTAGAGTATGAAAAGTGGACCAAGAGCATTGTTCTTCTCTTTTTCATTAAACTTTCTAGTCAGGAATGCATCCTAATATCTGTTCTCAAGGACGAATCTTATGGCGTTCAAATTGATAGTTCAATCTATTGTTGCCACTTGCATCACAGTAGTTGTAGCAGATATAGAGAATGGAGTTACAGTCTAGGGATGTATCTGAGAGATAGGGAACTTGACAAGCATGTGCCATGTCCTAAGTTCAATATTAGTATTGGGGGAGGAAATAATGTAAAATGTACCCTCTACCATCCTTAGGAGAAGCATACAGAAAACTAGAATCTAGATCTCCTGGAAGCTCATGGTTTTACATCTTACAGTAAAGTGTTGGTTAATGCAGGACCAGAATCAAAATGAGACAAACCAGAAAGAGGCACTAGTGGATTGTGCCAGCTCTAAGCAGGTCATCACTGTATTTGAACACCAGTGGATTACATTAAGTGCTGTGCACCTTCTCTGTGTGCCCTGAGTTGTCAGTGACATGACTTTGTGTCTGGTGATCATGTTCTGCACCTGTATGTCTTCTCCACACACCTATATACTGTTGCTTGAAGTGACATGTCAGGATGCTTTGGATTCTCAAGAAGGCCCTGCGTGCCTGTGGACTATGTTAATTGCTTGTGAATTCTGCAGGTAAGCTGAATGGAGAGTCTGTAGCTGTGAATAAGCCTGAGGAAGTTTTTTCTTTATCTGATGTATGTGCTGAGGTGTCAGATGAAAGCATGTGGCTGAGAAATGCAACTACCTTCAGAGGTGTAAGAGCTGATATTCCCTGCAGGGGCATCTCAAGCATGGGTCCAAAAACTTTTGTGTCACTAAGTCACAGGCATGGAGCATTCAGAAACATTTTTAGAGCTCAGAGTACTCTGTAACAACTCTATGATTTGTCACAATGTAAGTTTACTTGTGGGCATCACCGCACAGTGGCTGCTGAAGAGCTAACCCCAACCCCAGGCCTCCTCACCAAAAAGGAGGAGAAACAGCAGATGGAGAGTCTGAACAACAAGCTAGAGCAAGTGACCAGAGAAGCAAAGGAGCTGTGAGATTGCCTCAGCTCTTTCACTGAAGAATCCCTTGACAATAAGTATTAATTTTTTCTATTGTCATGGTTACCATCTTGGCTCTATAATTTCATCCTTCGTTTATTTCATCTAAGATCTGAGCTTCTTTGTTTCTAAACATTTATGGTTTCCCTTTGCACATCACCAAATATATAAATACTTCCAAGAAGCAGAACCTTGTTGGGTCCCAGACCCAAAAGTTTCTCTCCAAATCACCAAGAGGTGCATCTTGTTTTCCAGTCCAAGTGCATCCTTTTTGTAGTTCTGGCATACTGCCCCACCATTGCCCTACTGATATCAGCATCTGTCACTGAAAGACACATGATCTCTTCTACCTGGGGCTTTTCCACTGTGCTCTAAGCCCGTATATAATGCTGCTCCCTCTCCACAATGGAGAAGAGTCTTCTTAGCATGAACAGCCTGATGTCTTCCCTTTCATTTCAATCTCTAGGCTTTGGTTTGATATATTAGACTTGCTCCTCATGCAGGTGTCACAAGTGGAGGTCCCACGGAGACTTGGAGTGTCTTGGAAAGATTGAGATAGATTGGGAAAGAAAGTGATTGGAAAAGAAAGAAGACCCCAAAAAACAGAAAAGAGAGACTTGCAAAAGAAAGGAATTGAAATCATGTAGCACAACTTCTAAGATAGTATATCTGAATGGTTAAATCTCCAGGTTTTCACATGATAGCATGATCAAGAAAAAGAAGGGGGCCCTGAGAGATCACACTCAGAGGCTGGTCAGCAGGTAAGGATTCATGATGGTATAATTGGAAAAAGGATACCTCAGCTTATAAGGCTGTAATGATAGAAGAGTTAGTGGAATTGTTAATGGGACAAGGTAACAGCATTAAGTGAATAGAGATAAGATTTATTTTAACTCTGGATTAGACAAGACCATGGTTTTTAAACAAGGGGTTTAATATTCATGATTGAGAACAAGTTAAAAAGGACCAACAAATGGCTCTTCATAAAGAATGACTGGAATGTTTTCCTATTGGACCTTCCCCATTTGGAGATTAGTGATAGATACCCTATGGGGTTATAGTGCTAAGATGAAGGATCAAATGGCTGATCTTGAAAAACTCTTTAAAAATGTCTAGGATGAACAGATAATAAATTACTGCTCATGTTTAACCTTAATATGTACTCATAGTGATTGGCTACGTTTGTGTTGTGCCACACTACAAGGAGTGGGTATACTGTTAGATCCATAGTATAGCTCAAAACTTCTTAAATGGCGAGATGATGAGGGGCACACACAAGTTTTTACCACTAAAGCTGTTTTTAGCACTCAACAAGTTGCTTTAAGAAATTCTGTTACCTGTAATTCAGAAGATTGGACAGGACTGGGTCATTTTTAGCTGGGGCCATTGTGACGAAACTTCCACCCACATGGACTATGCCAATCCCACGAAAGTCAGAACAAAACTTGTGGGTAGACAAATGGCCTCTGTCTAAAATAAAATTCGAGAGTGCTTATCAGCTGGTACAAGATAAATTTGAGGCTTTGAGGCAAATTAGACTTTCAGACCACAAACTAAGTATAAACAGATGACAGTCCCTAGATTTTGTTTTCTCCTGACTTACATTAATGGTTTCTTGATATAAAACAGAAATTCTGAATTTTATTTTAAAAACATACCTGGATTTAGAGGAAATGATCCAAATCCAACCCCAAAGCCAGCTTCAGTTTATGTTAATTGAAACCAAAAGAACATAAGGAAGTAAACAGTAATAGATATTATGAGGAAGTATGTTAAGAATATTAGACATTGATACCAAACACTAGATTCTTCATTGTTTGATGGTTCTTTGGTAGCCATCCTCTCTTCTTTAGGTATCCACATATTCCATATCTTATTGCTATTTGGAAATGGGTTTTCATAAGAAAACAAAACACTTCACTTTCCTTGTGTGAGATCTCCTTACACATTGTAGAATATGACTTTGTGAATGAGCTGTCATCTTTCCACCTCCCTAAGTATCTCCTGTTCTGATCGAATCCTGATCAATTTTGATGTAATCCAAAGCTTTTCTTCTCCTGCAGAATCAGAGGCAAAACCCGTTTCCCAATATAATACATATCCTAATGTCCAAACTGAGGTCATAACATCCTTGAAATACACTGGCTGGTTGAGTTCAGAAGATTTATTCTGCAGTCCAGTGGCTTTCTGCAGGTGTATGTCCTTTCTCATAAGCATTAAGAAAGTTCAGTGTTAGTAAAGCATTTTATAATCTATGTTTGGTGGTCTTTGTTCCTCCTTACTGTTTATGAAGCATTTCTTTTAAAGTTTAGTAAGATCTTTCAACCACTGCTTGTCCTGTAGGATTGTAAGGTATACCAGTTATGTGTTTTATGTTATCATATTTGAAAAACTGTTGCAATTTGCTGGAAACATATGCTGGAGCATTGTCAGTTTTTATTTGTTCATGTATAACCATAACATCCATCACCTCTAAGAGGCATGTGATAACAGAATCAGACTTTTCAGAGCTGAGGGCAGTAGTCCATTGGAAGATTGAAAATGTGTCTATGGTATGGTGCACATATTTTAAACTTCCAAATTCTAGAAAGTGAAATAGATCCATTTGCCAAACTTCATTTTTGCAAATAATTTGGGGATTACTGACTGCTGGTAATGTAGTTTGATTATAGCATGAACAGGCAGGGCAGTTTCTTAAGATTTCCTCAGAATTTTGCCAAGTGATAGAAACATCGTTCTTTAAGCCTTTTCTATTAAAGTGGTGTTTCTTATGAAATTCTGAAACTTGCAACACACTTTCTATTAATAAAGAGTCAATCTCATCTTTGCCTTGCTGAAGAGGACCTAGTAGTAGACTCGTAAGGGGTCTGATGTGTCATATATATAATGGATTCCATTTCTGATGGTTTCCTGTATTTGCAGAAACAAGGAGGTTAATTCTGTATCATCAGGAACAAATTCTGCTGTCTCAATGTGTAAAACGAGACTCTCTGCATACTGAGAATCAGTATTTATTGAGATGGTCTGTAAAGTCTTTAAGTACTGTGAGAATGGTATACAACTCTCCCACTTTTACAAAGTTGTAAAATCTTTGAGCTATTTTACTTATATTTTCTGATTTATAACCTGCCTTACCTGACATGTTTGAATCAGCATAGAATGTAAGAAGTCAAGAGACAGGCATTTTTCTTCCAAATTGTATTCTTTATGAATTTAATTCTCTCTGCTTTGAGATAACTGTTGTTAATCATTCCTAAATAGTTACTGCAAGCCCTTTCCTAATATTAATTATCATTGCATAAGGTGAAAATTTCCTCATTTGTTAAGTGTACAATAATCTCTACTGGGTCCCTTCAAGTTAGTTGTAGAAGTCTTAACTTACATTTCAGTATCAAATCACAGACCTTTTCTCTATATGTCTTCAGTTTTTTATTTTAATAATGTGGTAGAAATACTCATTCTAGTATGATGTCTTCCCTCTGCACTAAAATTCCTGAGGGGTATTCTCTAGATGGTCAAATAATAATAATTCAGTCTAGTTTTGGATCCAAATGGTTCCCATGGGCTTCTAGTTTTTTCCTACCCATTCTAATTCTTTTCAGGCTCAGATAGTAACATTTGTGGATTATTTATGCCCTTGTCTCCTCTTAGGTGTTTTCAACCATGCCCTTGTATTGCAATAATTGTCTATAGTTGAGAAGTTTCTACTAGTAGTTTTTGAATATCATTAAGATTCTGATAATGATCTATCCTTATCTGTATGTTTTGCCCTCTAATTTACTGTAGATGTATTTTATAGCTCAAGTAGTTAATATAATCTCCTCTTTGTATTTTTTTCTGGGGCAATTTGTAGTCCCCAGCTAGGTAAATGTTCCTCTACTGCCTAAAATATCTTTTCCAATGTTCCTTTTTAGAACCAGCAAGCAGTATATCATTCATATAATGGTAAATTATGGATTGTGCAAATTTTTGTGAATTATTTCCAAAGGTTTTTGCAGAAAATACTGGTATAATGTAAGAGTGCTTAACAGTTTCTGTGGCAAATCCTTTCATTGAAGTCTCTTAACGCATTTAGATTTGATATATGTAGGTGATTTGAAGGCAAATTTTTCTCTGTTTTTCTTGTAAAGGTATAATGAAGAAATAATCTTTTAGATAACTTACTATAACTGGACATGCTCTGGGTATCAGAGAAGGTAATGGCATCCCAAGCTGTAGAGAGCCCAAATAATTTGTAGCTCTCAAATCATTAAGCATTCTCCATTTAACAGAAATCATTTTGCTAACACGAACAGGAAAATTCCAAGCACTGGTGGATTCTTCAAAATGTCCAGCATTAAGCTGTTCCTGAACTAGCTTTTGTAAGGCCTCTAGCTTCTCAGAGGTTGTAGGCCATTGTCCTACCCTGTCAGTTTCATCTGTTTGCCATTTTAAGGATAGTGCTTTTGGTTCTTCTGTAGGTGTGGCACTAGCATTCTAATTAGGTACAGCCTGTCTGTTTGGGGTCTGCTTATTGTAGTGCCTTACATTATTTTTCTGCCACTAAGAACTTGTTTATGATTCATATCTGACACAGCCAGAATGTTAAGCTGGGAAATCCATTGATGGAATAATTCATGACACCAGAGACTCATAGCCATATCTGTGACATACGGCCTCAGTCTTATTCTTTGTCTCTCAGACCCTATACACTCACCCCATCTTGTTCTTTGTTTTATTTGACATAGGGTTCCAATTCCTAAGAAGTGAACATTACTTCTTGTAGTGGCCATCTTCATTGTTTATCCCTGCATACAAGCAGTCTTCATGTGTCCATAGCACATAGAGGGATGCTCTCTCAGCCTGCACTCTTAGGGGAGTGTCTGGACCCTGCCCTGAGTGAAATGACAGACTCTAGATATCCCCTTTGTGGAAGGAAGTAGCAATAGAGTGGGAGGCTGGGGGTGATGGTGAGGGGTGTGGGAGGACGGCAGGGAGAGGGAACTGGGATTGAAATGTGAAACAAGCTATTTAAAATTAAAATAAAAATATTTAAATAAATCTGGACAAAATGCTGGAGAATCCTGGAATATAAAGGACAAATTCTTCCATAATAAAGACATTTTACAAAAAGTCCAAAGAAACACCATGTTAAATGAAGGAAAACTCAAAGCAAATCCAAGATAATCAGGAACATGACAATGATGTCCACTCTTTTCATTTCTATTCAATATAGAATTTGGATTATTATCCAGGGAAATAAGACAACTGACTGAGACAAAGTGGATACAAATGGAAAAGGTAGAATTCCAAAATTATTTATTGCATATGATATGATTCTCAACAAAATTTAAATATTTATCTGAAGTCACTTAAAGTTGACAAATACATCATAAAAGTGGAAGAATGCAATACTAACACACATACGTCAGTATTCTTCCTGTATACAATGACAAACATACTGAGAAAGGATTCACCTTTCCACTCACCGTAGACTTACAAATAAGGCATTTTGGAGTAGCATCCTTTAAAAGCATACTATTAATAAGAACAGCTGTTAAGTACCTAAGACAAATCCTAAATACATACAACAGTTTGAAACTGATGTTCTTAAAGTTTTGTGGATAAGTAGGTAACATGAAATGGTGAATTTGCTAAATTTATAATACTAATGCAATAAACTTGAATTGGGAAATGTGAATACAATGAGTCACCCATTTCTGTGGAACTTAATACTCTAACCATAAATGTATCATAATGTGACAAATGATAATTGGAAAAGAGAAAAGGAAAGAGCATCCAAAGATAAGTGTAAAGAGGGAAACGCAGGGAGGCCTTCTGTATTAGAGAAAACTAGGGCATATCAGATAAAAAAGGAAAAAAATAATGCTTTAATATAGTTATGTATAAAGTAGGTGTGAAATGGAACCTCCTGAAACTGAGAATCTTCTTCAAGGCAAAGGGCACAATCAAGAAGACAAAACGATAGCCCAAAGAATGGGAAAAGCTATTAACCAACCCCACATTTAACAGAGAGTTGATCTCTAAAATCTATAATGACCTCTGGAAACACATCTCCAAAAAAAAACAAAGGATCCAATTAAAAAGTGGGATAAAGAACTAAATAGAGATTTCTCAATACAGGAGTCAGGAATTGCTGAGAGACAATTGAGAAAGTGCTCAACATCCTTAGTCACCAGAGGAAATTCAAATCAAAACAACTCTGAGACACCATCTCACTTCTGTCAGAATGGCTAAAATCAAAAACACTAATGACAGTTTTGTTTTGGTTTTTCGAGACCGGGTTTCTCTGTATTGTTTTGGAGGCTGTCCTAGAACTCCTCTATAGGCCAGGCTGGCCTCGAACTCACAGAGATCCACCTGCCTCTGCCTCCCGAGGGCTGCGATTAAAGGTGTGTGTCACCAACACCCATTTTTTTAATACGAGACAGGGTTTCTCTGTATTGTTTTGGAGGCCGAACCAGCCTGGCCTCGAACACACAGAGATCAGCCTATCTCTGCCTCACGAGCCCTGGGATTGAAGGCGTGCTCCACCACCTCCCAGGCTAATGACAGTTTATGCTGGAGAGGATGTGGAGAAACAGAAACACTCCTCCACCTCAGGTGGAAATGCCAACTTTTGCAGCCACTTTGGGAATTGGAATGGAAAATCATCAGAAAAATGGAAATCACCCTACCACATGATCCAGTAATTCCATTCTTAGGCCTATACCTAAAAAGAAGTACACTCATACAATAAGGACATCTGCTCAACTATGTTCATAGCAGCATTATTTGTAATAGCTAGAACCTGGAAGCAACCTAGACTCTCCTCAACTAAGAGTGGATAGAGAAAATGTGGTACATTTACACAATGGATTACTACTCAGCAGAAAAAAATGTAATGTTGAAATTAGCAGGCAAATGGATGGCAGTAGAAGAAAACATCCTGAATGAGGTAACCCTTTCAGAAAAAAAGACAAACATGGTTTGTACTCACTCATATATGGATTTTAGATGTGGAACAGGGGATTGCCAGCCTACAATACCACCACCAGAGAGTCTGGGAAGCAGGAAGGACCCTTAGAGAGATATGCATGGTAACCTGGAGAAGGGTTATGGGAGGAGAACTCCTAATTGGATTGGAAGCAAGGGGGAAGGGAGTGGAGACAGAGAGGGGATAAAGAAAGGGGGAGAAGTGGAGGGAGAGGATGACATGTGGGAGCAGGAAATAGAGGAGAAAAGGATGTGAGAAACCTCAATATAGGTAGCCATTATAAGTTGGAGGAGAGATCTGGCACAAGTGAGATCTTCACAGATCTACAAAACTGATATCAACTGGCATCAAGACTACTTTAATTGCCCTCCCCTGATAATGTGATTGATGACGACCTTATATGCCATCCTAGAACCCTCATCCAGTTGTTGACAGAAGCAGAGGCAGACACCCAGACCTAAACACTGAACTGAATTATTGGAACCCAGTTGCAAAGAGGAGTGATGAGCAAAAGAATCAAGACCAGGCTGGTGAAACCCACAGAGGCAGTTGACCTAAACAAGGGGGAACACATGGACCCTAGACTGATGACTGAGAGATAACCATGTGACTGTTAAACACAGACACCCCTCCCCTGATCCTGGGTGTCAGAGAAGAGGCCTAGGCAATTCATGGGACCTTGGAGAGTAGATCAGTATTTATTCCTGGCATATATATGGACTCCTGGAGCCCATTCCACATGGAAGGTTGCTCTTTCATCCTGGACACATGGGGAGGACCTAGGCCTCGGGATCATATAACAGACTCTAAGAAGTCCCTCATTGAAGACCTTACCCTCCCTGGGGAGAAAAGGGGAGATGGAGTGTGATGGATGGTTTGGAGGTATGGGGTCCTGGGAAGGATAGAAGGGAGAGGGAACAGATTATCATGTGAAAAAAGTTAAATAAAAATTATTATATATAAAAAAGAAGTGGTTGTGGATGGTAGAGGAGATAATGAAACATATTTCAGTGTCCATATACTTTGCAATTGGTGAAAACAATGCAGCTACACACTGGCACATGAAGTATGGAGCATCAGAGGATGTCATGAGAATATGAGAAGTGTTCTCGGTAGATTTCTGTATTGCGATAAAACTCAACAAAGGCAATCTGGGAAGGTGAAGAGTTTATTCACCTTTCAGGGAACAGTCCATCATCTGGGGTTGCTTCAGCCATAGAGAGGATGTTCAAGGGCAGTTTTTGTCTCATGACAATATTAACTCACTTACAAATCCTCTATGATCAACTTCCTTTAATCTTATCCTTCATTAAGTCCTCTTCATTACAGAGCACTCAACCCTCCATCTCCTCCTGATTCTGACATAATTCCTCCATGTGTTTTATTTCTCATATTGTTGTGTATAAATGTGAAGGATTGGAAGTTCCAATGTTGAACAGTGTTTATAAAATAAGTCTTCAACTCCCCATGGGTGAAATTGTGAAAAGATTCTAATCAAGCAGAGATAAATGAATAGCTTTGGAAGGATAAGGTCTGAATGGCTTCCCCTGTGCCACAACAGAGATTCCTGGAAAGGAAATCTCAGCTTCTTGTCATTTCAGGTGAGCTAATTAATAAGGAGGCATAGGTTGTGCCACATAACATCAGCAGGTCCTTCTCTGGACATTCCTTTGTGTCATGGAGTGCTCTTAGCATTCCATGTAGTGTCACTAGTGTTGTAGCAACACCAACTTCCCTTAGGACATTCATGCAATACCTACAAGATTTGCCTACAGACATGTTGTCAAGTCTGAGACTTCCACTTTGGAGAGAGCATGGACAGCAGGGAGAGCCCAAAGTGAGGCAGAAGGAAGCCAGCACTAGGTCTCACTGGCAAACATGGAGAAGTAATTGATGATGGGGAAGACACAGTGAGTTGAGGGAAACAGCTGAGGAGTTTTCTAGATATGGTGGGCTTGAGTCTTCCAGGGGTTGGGCTCAGGAATGGGTATCTTCTGGGAAGGAATAGGACTATCCTGCTTCTCTGGGTTCCTAAATAATAGATCCAGTTCAAGGATTCATGATGGTTAGTTTGACAGAGTCAGCAATTGATAAGGGTGTTGTATTTGTATTGGGGAAACTCTGCATTCACTATGAGTGGAGAAAGAGGCACAGAGATTTTATTGAGATTTCAGTATGATCACTGAATTCTCCCCCACTGCAGTGCTTTAGATTGTATACCAGTAATAAGTGGGAAAGGAGACTGTGCTGACAAAGCCTGGGGTCTTCACTCTTTGCATGATAGTCAATAGCAGGGCAGCAGCCACTGAGTGCTGTTGTCTTCCATTGACCCCTAAGATTTCTGATTTCCCAATTGCTGATGACACACAGATCTCCAGTTCAGTCTGAGAGTTCTTACAACCAGTGGTCCTAGACTGTGACTGCCCTCTTTCCTCCATCTCTGGGTGTCTGGGTTGTCATTAAGGATGGCTTTGAGAAACTGGTGACTCTGCATGTTCCCTGCATGGGTTCTCTATTTATTAACATGAGATGCTGAAGCATAGAGCAAGTGACTTGTGCATTCCTACACCACCGGAATGTCTATGACATTAACAATATTCTCCTTGTTTCTGAAAGCACATGGCTCTGAAGGGTGCTGAAGAAAAGGAACTTATTCTGCAGCTGTGAATAAGTTAGAGAATGCTGTCCCATGGATCACCTCATGCAGGATAACAGTGAAGACCAGCTGACACTCAGACATCCTATTCCTTATAGAGAGATAAGAGAACTGATATCCACACAGTGGGAGCCTCAATCTTGATTTTCAAACATGCTAAAGTCTCATCTCTTAGACATTTGCTGCTCATCCTTCAGTGTGTCAGGATTGCATGAGATGAAGTAGTGTATAGGCCTGGCACTGTCCCTTGACTTCTAGAATAGGGTATTTCAAAGATAGTTAATCTTGTAAAGCATGGCTTGTCACTGTGATATAACATCTGAAAGAAAACAGTTATCCACATAACTCATTTATACAGGGATCCACCAAGTACACTTCTGAAGCAATGGTCGAGATATCTGGAGAATTTAGAATCCAGTCTGAACATGGTTTTAGCTGTTTATTTAATGATGGTCAGTAAATTTAAAAGTTTTAAATGGAGCTATGGGAAAGCTCTAGTGCAAATGACCCCTAACAGTCTGTCCTCTTGTGCCCTTTGACTGCCCTTCTCTTGCTCCTATGAATAGTGTAATTTAAGCTGGCTGTGGCACCTTTCCTAAGAGCATGTGCATTCTCATGGGTAGCTCCTGATCAAGTAATTTGTTTTCTGCAGCACTTGATGAAGCACTGTATCAATAAAATATTAGTTACCCTCCCCATGACTCTGACACATTTGATTTTTCCCAAAATGCCTTACCATATCTGTGTCTGGCCTCTCAATAGCCATTCATCTTTCCTTATGTAGAGTGCAGTAATGGAACATCCTTCTTCCTGGGAATGTTTGCTTTTGTGCCTGATGGCTCACATGGAGAATCCCAGTCCTTAGCATCTCCAGTCTTACATGTCACTACTTGATCACACATTTGCTAACATCACGATAATTATAAAGCATTCTGCTGATTTGTTGTGGAATTACCCTCAACAAATCTGGTACTATTCTTTGTTCTCACAAGACAACCACAATTTTCCACCAAAACCACATATTGTAACACCCATTGTGGCTTCTCCGTAATATGCTTGTTCACATCAGCAGACTAATCTTTCCTTCCCACCATCCTGACCTGATTCCCTAGCAACCATCTGTTTTTATGTTATTGATTATAGATCACAAGAAGAGATGAACCATTTCCTGGCCTGTGTTTGGAATTTAGTGTTCAAGTTCCCACACATGAAGTAGTGAAAATATTCAAATGAAGCCCAGAGATATCACTTGCTTTGTAAGGATGAGGTATTAGTTCTTACCTTTTGCTTCTGGGAAGGCTCCTGTTAAGGGCCACATGGATTCTTGGGAATTGGAGAAGAGCTAGTCAGTAGATAGTTCAGTGCCGCTGACTCTGACCCTAACAGTTCCTTGCCTAGAGATTCTATTGTATTCTGGATAGCCTTTTGTGTTGTCAGTGATGTCTCCAGTATTGTGCAACAACAAATGCCTGTGGATTATTTGGTCAGTGCCCATAGGCATGTTGGGAAGACTGAGGAGGCTGCTTGAGAGAGAGAATGGGGAACATGGAGATCTTAGAGATAGGCAAAATGAAGCTGGTGCTGGTTCTCACTGCAGAACACTGAGGAATAAATGGTCCTGGGGAAGGCACAGTGAATCATAAGCAGGGCATTGGGAGTTCCCTGGGGGAGGTGATTTAAAGCTGGACCTTCTGATTTTGTTGCTCATATGGGAGCTTTGGGAAACAATAGGTCTATTCTACTCCTCTGGGTTCCTAAACAGCAGACTCGGAGTCCAGAATTTCTGATCGATAGTTTAGGAGAAGCATGAGTTGTCCAAACTACAGCTGCTTTTAGGGAGCTCCTTCATTTCTTTGTGAGGAGCAAATTGGGTCAGGAGGAATAGATTGACTAATTTGGTGTCCCTCTCTGTGTAAGGTATTCCTTCATTTCGTCATAGGTGGATTCATTAAGTTACCATTGGAATCTGATTTCAATATGAAGGAAGAGAAACTCCTACGGACATGTACCAGGGCCTTTGATATTCAGATCCCTTGGTCCTGAACACATGAGATCAGGTCATGGTGCTGTTAAGCTCTAGGGACACCAGGTTTTACTTGTGTCACATTAGATTTGACATGACACTGAAATCCAAATCCGTATGACCAGGTTAGTCATGCCTACCAGGGCCAGGGAACTGTAATATGGAGTGATGCATATGACTGTCCATGGTGTCTGATTTACAGACACAGATCACAAACAACAATTTGAGGATAGTTGTCCTGATTTTGCGACTATCCCTGGGTGCATAATAATTCCTCTTCCTCAGCTTCCTCTTGGAACTCAACATGGACTCTTAGACATTATGCACATTCAATGGTCTTTGTATACCACAGAGACTACTCAGGAGGCACCATCCACCTTCACTAAGCAGTTGCAGCAGATGACACAGAATTTGAAGAACTCACCATTAATCTACAGAGTATGACATATGAACAAATTGTACTGCGTGGAATCTTGGATAATTACATCAACACGGATTTGGACTACAGGTAGACAGTATTTCCCGATCTCTGCTGACAATCTTGACACCAGTGTCAATCTAAGCATTGTGGAGGAAGAGGCAGCTGTACCTCCATGGTATCCTGGTGCCTAAATTAATTGTACTGAGTTCATCAGAACATGGAGCCTGGGTAGGACTGTTGTGGGAAAACAGGCTGTTCTGTTTCTTCAAAATAAAAATCAGAGCCTGTGGCCTGATTCACAGTCTCAGGATGGGACAGTAGTGTGTGTTCTATCATATTTCATTGCAACAGTCCATGAAAGGTGTTGGCTTGTGTGCCATGCAAGATCCTGTTATTTTTTGGTGAGTCCTTATACTTGATCAGCATAGTGTGTGCTGAAAGCTCCTGTCAGCAGCTGGAGGAGCCTAGCCCCATACATCAATTGAGTTTGTGGCTGCAAGGCTTGCAGCTTGTCACTTCTATTCTCTGGTTTTCTTTCTTACACTCTGGGAAATGCTACTTCCCTGCATTTCATGGACAGCCTGATTGTATATGGTATGTGTGGGGAGGTAGATGATATGTGTGTATTTGTGTACTCCTGGGAGTTTGGGGTCAGTGGAAGGACCTGATGGTTTGCCATTATCACAGTTAGCAGCAAATGCCAGTGTTGAGGCAGGGGCTTCACTTTGAGCAGCACAACTCTTGAACAGTATGCTTACCACATTGTAATTGTAACTTCAGAATTTCTTTAAGGATTTATTAAGCCATTTTGAATTTAATAATTCTCCTTAAACACAGAGATATTTTCCTTTTATGTCTTCCAGAAAAAGAAAGCACAAATGCCAACCATATTCCTTGTATTTGTGATTGCTAAATGATTTTTTAAATTTTATATTGTTGTGCCACAGAAAATTTTAAAAATTACAATGTGAACAGTCTTAGGATGGCTTTTTTCTCTCAGGACATTATTTATGCATCTGTTTTTCACTCTTTTTATTTATTTTTTAATTCCAATACCAGTACCCTCTCCCTCCTTTCTTCCAACTAACTACAATCCTCTTTCCATATAAGCCACAGAGAGTGTAAGGACTTCCAGAGGAAATATTCTAAGTCTGTCCCATCATTAGGATTGGTTTTTAAAAGAAGACTGAATTATACAAAATCATCTGTAAAGCAATTTTTCTGGATAATTTAGTGACCAAGAAAGGCACACCTAATTGTGCATTCCTCAAATTCCCTTTTAGGAGAAAAGGGGCTAAAGAAACTTGCAATCAATACAAATTAGAGTATTTGGTAGCTTTCATCTAAAACTATTCATTCTCACTTATTAAATTTGTAGAATTCTATGCTCAGAATTCGCTACAGGCAAGCCTGCTGCCTTGTTTAGCTAGTCAGCTGCTGAGTACAATCTGTGTTCAGCATGGGGCATTGACATCTTTACAAAATACTGTTTTGTCATATCTAAGGCATGACTCAATCAAATGGCTCTTTATGCATGTTCCATTAAACTAAAAAATGTAATTATCCTGCTTATACTAGCAAAGAGTTTAATGAATTTTACAGCTATGGATGATTAATCATGTTAGTTAAGTCTTTTCCCATCGACAAGATCAATCTATTAGATAACAACATCAAATTATTGATCCACAATTTTTTAAGTAAAAGGGTCATATATATGCACCTAACTAATACCTTACATAAGGTAGTTTATATTATGTCACTTTAAAAGATCATGCCTTTTCTGCTCCCCTTAAAGCATGTTGCCTAAAGTAGACACAGTCTAAGATTATACCCATTAAACACTTCTGAAAACTAATAGATTGTAATTGCAAGATGATGTAACATAGATGTGAGATTATACTCATATTTTTCCAGAAAATAGAGGAAGTCCATGATGGCTTTTGATCTGATCAAGATAGCATCCTGAGACTTGCCAAATAGTGAAACAATTAAGAGTAGACAAAAGAGGAGATGGAAGAGTAAGCTTTCTATAACTTGCAGAGACACCAGGACCTTTTCTCTTCAATGGATACTTTAGGGAAATACTAGGGACATTATGTTACTGACTCAAAAATGATGCTTTTTTTACTGACTCATTACGTGTTCACTCTCAACTTCTTAATGCAAAATCCATTTTTTGTGAGAGGAATGAAAGGTACCCATGTATTAGGACTCAGTACTAGCCATGCTAATCATCTTTTTATGCTTTTGTAACCAGTCCTAAGAATGGTTCCTGGAATATAAATAGAGATGTCAAATATGGCTTCTGAGATTAGTAAAGGTACTAATAATACATCAAAAATATTAGCACCTATTAATCAAGATACAGACAACTTGAACAGTACCCAAGCAAGGGACCAGCACTGTATACAGTGCACTACTTTATTAAATCTGAGTACTACTCAGAGCCATGACCAATGTACTAGACCATACTTTGAGGGACTGTAGCAAATGGAATTGCAGAACTCTCATTGAGGATAAATAATTTCACGAGAAACCAGGTGCATCATTGAGAAGCCTTTAAGAAAAATAAATTCCTAGGAGGAGAGATGTATGTTTTTCTCTCTGGACCTGAGAAAACAGTAGCTGACATTCTGCTCTGCAAGGGATGGATTCCTTGTGTGTTGACCTCATTGTGCCCTGTGGAGTAATATCACAGCTCCTCTACCACCACTATCTTCCTTTTTATGCACATGTGCCAGCATCACCCCAACACAAGACTGAGAAGACACTTATCAGCTGGCAGGAGACAGGCAGATCTGCAAACCCATTGAATATCAACTTGTGCTGATCCACAATCAGGATCAGATATTTTTCATCTGATATAATTTCTTCCACAACTATAAGAGAACGGGTAAATTGATTTTTACACTAGGAGCACTATGATTATCTCTAATTCTTCTGTCCTCATTTTTCCTGAATAGCTGTCTGAATCACCAATGCATTATGAATAATGACAAAAAAGCAAGTGAGAGAAATATGAATCAGACATATTTGGACTAGGCTTTGTGACACCAAAGGTGTTAAATAAAGCAACAATGATTCAAATCTCTTAACATTCAATCCTTCCTGAGAATTTTAAGTTCTTAAAACCAGTGTTTTGTCTGGCAAAGCAGGAATAATAGACAGATCATATGCAGTCATCAGCAATATAACTGGAAAATTTAGCGTTCCTGCAACAACACACTATGCATGCCAGTGCTTCTTCTGCTGTACTATACCTTTTTTCTTCCTTACAAAAAAGATGGTTTCTGTAACATGGGAATTACCAACATAGAAACAGATATTGGAGTTCATGCATCAAGCTGTCAATCAAATAAACAAAGCAGTCATGACAGTAGATCTTACCTCTTCTAAGCTGAAATGGCAATCTGTGGCATCCATGCGACATGCAACTCTAATATATCAGGTAAAATCCTGGAGATTGAAATGAAAGACAAGTCATCTGGTCATTTGTGCTAAGAGGACTATTCTTTATTGTAGAGAGGGAGCAGTTACATATACAGGCTTACAGCACAGTGGGAAAGCCCCAGGTGGAAGAGATCAAGTTTTTCTCCATGCTAGATGTTGATGTTAGTGGGGCAAGGCCAGAAGAGTAGCCAGGACTAGAATGAACTTGGAAAGGAAAACAGGGTGCCCCTATTGGCTGACCAGCGACTCACCGAGACCCCATGATGGCTGGGACCAAACAAGGTTTTGCTTCTGGAAATCATTTAGAGATACTGTGTTGGACAAAGGGGCACACTAAATGTGTAGAAATGCAGATCTTAGATGATATAAACTAAGGATAAAATTGTGGAGCCAAGATGACCACATGGAATTGAAAACAATTAACCCTTATTGTCAAGGGATCCTTCAGTGATGTAGATGAGGCAATCCTTGCAACACCTTTGTTTCTCTGGTTACCTGCTCTAGCTGGCTGTTCAGACTCTCCATCTGCTGTTTCACCTCCTTTTGTTTGATGAGGGCTGGATTTGGTGTTAGCTCATCCAGCAGTCACTGTGTGGTGATGAACACAAGCAAACTTGCATTGTGATCAACCATGGATATACAGATTACTCTGAGCCCTCAAAATATTTCAGACTACTACTTGCCTGTGACTCAGTGACCCAGGCTTGAGATGCCTCTTCAGAGGATCTCAGCTCTCACTCCTCTGAAGGTAGTTGCATGTCTTACCCACCTGCTTTCCCCTGTCCCTTCAGCACATACTTCATCTAAAGAAAGAAATATCTTCCTCAGGATTATTCTCAGCTGCAGAGTCTCCATTCAACTTACCTGAAGAATTAACAAGTTTGTGGGTGTGGAATCTAGGAAGCAATTGCCATAGTCCAGAGGCATGTAGGTCATACTTGAGAATCCAAAACATCCTGCCATGTCACTCCAAACACATGGCTATTTATGGGTGGAGAAGCCAAACAGGTACAGAACATGATCACCAAACTCACAAAGTCACATCACTGACAACTCAGGGCACACAGAGAAGTTGCACAGTACTTAAAGTTATCCTCTTGTGTTGAAGTACAGTGATGACCAGCCTAGACCTGGCACACACCACCAGTCCCTCCCTCTGGTTGGTCTCATTTAGTTGCTGGTCCTCCATTAACCAAAACTTTACTATAAGATTTAAAACCAAGAGCTCCCAAGAAACAGCTTCTGGCTTCTGGGAAAGAGAAATTAGTAGCCTAGAATTCTTGACTTCCAGAAGACCTGTCAGGCAGTAAATTCCAATTTCGTTCCAGTAGCCCCAGTTCCTGAGATCCAGTACACAAAGTCCAAGCTAAACACAAGTTTCTCCACACAGCTCCCCATCTTCAGCCTTGGACTTCCATACTTCCTTTTTAACCTTTTCTTCTTTGATAGTTTAAACTGGGGATTAAGGTCAGTCTTCTTCTGCCTCTCTCTGGTCTGTCTTCCTTCTCCATATTCTCTCTTAAGCAGTTTCCACAGTTTTGACAGCGTGTTCATCATTGAATCTTAAGAGCACTGACAGACTCTCCAAAGGTAGTTGGAGTTGCTACAACACAGGTGACATCATAGGATTCTATGGTTTCCAGGACACAATGGAATTTCAGGTAAGGGACTGCTGATGTCATGTGGAAAGAACATGGCTTCCTTGCTAACCAACTTTCCTCATAAATCAGCAGAAGTCAGGTTTCCCTATCCTGGAACACTTCTTTTTCCAACTAAAGTTTGGAAATCCCTTCCATATTTGGAATTAACTATGCAAATTACAGATTATCTGCAGTGCACATTTTTCCTTTGTAAACATTTTTTCTGATTGCAAGAAGATTTAGGGTTTGAGGAGTTGACCTCAGGAAGGTTTTTGTCCTGTAGGAATATTAAGAGCCCAAGCTACAGTGTTGCGCAGGCTCCCCTAAAGGCTCTAATTTCAGTTTCCCAATTTGCTCACATCTACCTTTTATCTTATCCATGCCATGCTTATCTGATCTGAGGTCAAAACTTGCTACACTGTTACATTTTTTAAGACAGGATTTCTCTGTGTAGCTTTGGAGGCTGTCCTGGAACTCGCTCTGTGGAACAGGCTGGCATCTAACTCACAGAGATCTGCATGCTTATGCATCCTGAGTGTTGGGATTAAAGGTATATACCACCACCGCCTCGCTCTACTCTGTTAATTTTATCCAAATTAATATGTCGTGACAAATGGAGAAATCTTGTCAGCACACTGTACTTCTCAATTAAAATTGTAGTGAATGTTAAAAGATAAGAAAAACATTACAGACCCATGTGCAATCTACCCAAGTCCCTTGGGGATTGCAGGGAATGATCTCAGGTGTTGTTAGGAGTGTGTCTTAGTGCTCCACCTAAGCAGTTTTGAGAGGAGGTTTCACACTAGACAGCTTAGCAAGAGCCTGCACAAAAGTCACTTGTCTTTTAAGCAGAGCATATCTGTTCAAGTCTAGGAAGTGAGAGGCATGGTAGATGCTGCTCTTTTACCACAGCAGATCTCATGATGTACTGAGAAATGTTTTCTTCCAGATGACTGCTTTATTCTTGTCAAGTTTTCCTGGAATGACATAATCACAAATCTGCCACATCATTATAAAGTTTGGGAACCAATATCCTTAAATGTCTCCTTGACATACAAATTCCTATGCTTGGACTAGAACCTCTCAGGAGGACCACTCATATCATAAGCATGCTTCTACATACTGTTCAAATGAACATGAAGTCTCCAGTGAGCCAAGACTCCATTAAGTCCTTCCAAGAAGTATTCAAAAATTTATAACTGATTGTATTCAAGATAGAAGAGCATCCCTGACTTACACCTAAGGCTTTCTTGTTCTGACTCGAATAATTGTCTCCAAGGCCTTGGCTTACTAACTGGTAATAGAGTGTTCTGCCTGCTGCAGGAAATTCAGGTTTGTCACTAAAACAGAGAAGCCTTTCATATCTCCAACTGACACCCCTGAGAGACCAGACATGAAAACACACAGGACCAAGTAATCCCATATTTCCAAAGACTGCACTGTCAACCATCCCACATCTTCATTTTTATTTATAATATTTCTTCAGATTGGGTTTCTTGAATCAAGACGTGCCTAAGCCTCATGATAATTCTGTCACTAATTCCTTGGTACTGGGATCAGAGAATTGTCCCTACACCCCATGCTTGGAATCTCAACATTATTGTATGGTTCATTTACTGATGTCCATTTCCTCATCAAAAAGGTGGCAAATAAATGAGAAATAACCTCAGATCTGTTTTCTTATCTGCATTGCCAGTACGTGCTTAGTCATCTTGCCAGTTCATCGCTACAACCACTGAATTTAAATGTTATATATTTATAAATAGGGTCTCTGGGTTTATCTGCCCTTCATTTGGTAATTTCATCCTCCAAATGATTGACTGTCACACTCCAATAATGCCAAGAAATCAGGTTGGGAATTTTTTAATAGCATCTATGAAAACCCCAGTTTTATGTTTTCCACTCTGTAGGATGAAACAGTTAATTTTCCATTCTTTCCTTCCCGAGTACTAAGATTGAACTTAGGGCATGTCACATTCTTGGCATGTTCCCTATCTCTCAGTTATTCCTAGCTTATATCTCCATTCCATTCATTTGCTTCAACCACTACGAGGCAAGTGGCAACAATACATTGAACAGTAAATTTGAACACCATAGGACTGGTCTGTGAGAACAGGTGACAGAATGCTTTCAAGACTAGGAATTTTTATCTGAAAGAGAAGAAGTATCTTGGTCCACATTGCATACTCTACACAATTTAGTCTGAGAAATTCTCATATTCAATGAATATTTGTTTGACACTCCTACAAAATCAAGCTGCAAAATTAATAAACACAAAATCTTTTACTACATTTTGAAGTATGATCTCTTATATAATCCTGGATGAAATCAACGTCTTCTTCCTCAGTCCCTCTTCCTCTCTAAATTTCAAAGATGAGCGATTGTAATCTACTGCCTACACAGAGATGAACATGCTATGTGAGTTATTTGCCTTCTTCTTCTTCTTCTTCTTCTTCTTCTTCTTCTTCTTCTTCTTCTTCTTCTTCTTCTTCAAATTCTCCATTCTCCTCCTCCTTCTCTTTCTTGCTATTCTTCATATGCTATTATCATTATTAATACTATTTTGGTATACTGAAAACAGGTTTTTTGGAGGAGTCGAATAATTCCTGAAACTCATTTTGTACACAAAATTGGCAACAAATTATTAAAATCTGAATTCCTCTGCCTCCAAAATTGTGAGATTAATGATGTCTGTGAACATGCACACGTGTTTTAATTATTTTTATTTATTTTCAGTGGATGTATTTTACCAGAATGTATATAAGTGTAGCAAATGAGTTGTTTGTGATGCAGAAATGTAGAGAGTTCATCAGATAGCCAACAAATGGAGCTATAGACAATTCTTAACCATGAGGATGTTAGGAACAAAACTTGGGTCCTCTAGCAAGAGCAGTCTGTGCTTAAAACCACCGAACATCCTCTCCAGAACCATATCATTGCTATTAACATGAGTCCTATTATTTGCTCAAAACTCACAATTTTCATCTCAAATCTCAACCTACAAGTGCAAAGATTGTTAGATTGAGCCATTATGCTTCCTGGTTCTCTTCCACATTCCTCATAGTGCCATGATCACTTTTGAATTTCAATTAAGACAGTTTCTTGCCAGGTAGTCATGGTACATGCTTGTAATCCTAGCATCCAGGCAACAAAGGCAGGCAGATCTATTTGAGTTCATGGGTAACCTGCTCTACAGAGTGAGTTCCAGTTCAGCCAGAACTCTTTTGCTTATAGACTCTATCTGAAAGACAAAAATAGCAACTGATAGATGGTTAGGGTGTTGTTGCAGGCCAGTAATCATAAAACTTCATAGGCAGAGAGAGGTATAACACTAAGTTAGATACTTAACCTTTGAAAAAATTGAGATCCAAAAATGACGGTGGACTCAACCCAGGCAGACAAAGCAAAGATGAAAGAAGCATAGCTACTAGATGCTGCACCTGCGCCAAAAGCAACTCTGAGGTAACAGGAAAAGAAACCCAGACATCCAGTTGTTTGTTCTAAGAGGATGCATGTGCTGCCTTTATTTCCAGGAGAATGTGTGTGTGTGTGTCTTTATTTTGCCAATGCTAAGAGGTCTCTCTCTTGTTGCAGGGAGCAGTCTTATATATAGTCATACAACACAGTAGAAAAAACCCAGGTGTAAGCACATGTTTTCCTCTTGCTAGATGTTGATGTCAGTGGGGCAATGTGGGGACAGTAACCCAGGACTACAAAACCTGATGTACCTGTGGCTATCAGCTGACAAACAACTCAGAGACCCTGTGCTGGCTAGGTCCCAACAATGACCTCACACAATTTCTCCTTGGGGAGACACCCATAGACCTCATATTTGATTTAAGTTACTAAATTATAATATGACATCACATGATTTGTCCCTGGGGAGACTCCAGTCCTCATTATTGATTGCATTGACTAAAGAATGAAATAATGTCGCATAATTCACCCCTGGGGAGATGCCCATAGATTTCATCCTTGATTTCAGTGACTAAATAATTAGATGACATCCCATGATTCACCCATGGGGAGACACTCATAGACCTCACCATTAATTTAAGTGACTAAATAAAGAGATGACATAATGCATTTAATTCCTTTCTCTTCGGGGAGAAACCCATAGAACTCATCATTGATTTAAATTACTAAATAATGAGATGACATTGCATGATTCACCCTTGATGATATGCCCAAAGAACTCATCATTGATTTAAGTGACTAAATAATGAAATGACATCCTATGAATCACCCCTGGGGAAATGGCCATACACATCTTCAATGATTTATGTGAATGAATATTGAAGTGATGCTGCATAATTATCTCCCTGGGATAAGCCAATAGACCTTCTCATTGATTTAATTATCCAAATAATGTGATTAGGTTGCATGATTCACCCTGGGAAGGTAGCTATAGAATTATCTGTGATTTAAGCAACTAAATAATGAGATCACATCTGATTATTTAGCCTTGGTGAGATGCCCATAGACCTCAAAATTGATTTACGTGATCAAGTAATGAGAGGACATCACATAATTCTCCCCAGGGGATTCTCCACATAATTCAACCCTGGAGAGATGCCCATCAAACTCATCATTGATTTAAGTAACTAAATAATGAGATGATCTTGAATAGTTCATCCCTGGGGAGAATCCCATAGATTTTGTCATTGATTTAAGTGTCTAATAATGAAATGTCCTGGCATAATTCAGCTCTGGGAAGATGCACAAAAGCATTAACATTGATTTAAATAACTATATAATGATATTTCCTCCCTTGATTCAATTTTGGGGATATGCACATAGTAGTTATCATTGACTTAAGTGACTAAATAATGAGACAATGTCACATAATTCACCCCTGTGGAGATGCCAATAGACCTGAAAATTGTTTTAAGTGATAAAAAATGAGATTAAGTCACATGATTCATCCCTGGGGAGATGGGCATAAACCTCATCATTGATTTAAGTATTTAAAAATTGAGATGATGTCACATAATTAACCCTTGGTGAGATGTCCATAGACATCGTCATTGATTTAAGTTACTAAATAATGAGATGACGTTTCACCATTCACCTCTGCGAGATGCCCATTGACCTCCTCATTGATAACATCATAATTGACTTAATTGTATAAATAACGGGATGACATCCCATAATTCACCCATGGGGAGACTCCCATAGACCTCATCATTGACTTAAGTGAATAAATACTGAGATGATATTGCATAATTCACCCCTGGAGAGAAACCCGTAGACCTCATCATTGATGACATAACCTGATTTACCCCATGGGAAAGACCCATAGATTTCATCATTGATACAAGTGACTAAATAATGGGATGACATCACATAATTCACCCCTAAGGAGATGCTCATAGACCTCATCTTTGATTTACATGACTAAATAATGAGAGGATATAGCATTATTCCACCTGGGTAGAAGTCCATGGACCACAGAATTGATTTAAGTGAGAAAATAATGTTATGACATCACATAATTCAGCTCGGAGGAGATGCCACTACACCTCATCACTGATTTAAGTGATCAAATAATGAGATGGTATGTTGGGAGTGCCTCAGGTACCTTGATTCTTTGAAGCCAAACCTGTACTTCCTAAAATCTAAAGATTTCATTAATTGGGCTTTAGCCTTAACAAAGGAGCCTTCTGGGGGTACTCAGAAAAGAAACAACATAGGTAGAACATAAGAACGCCATGACCCAGAAAGCTAGTCCAAACTCAGCCAGCCCTGACCATCACCTAGACAACAGCTTTTAGCCCACACATTCCTCTCCCTTCTGAACTTTTTTCCTTGCCAATATACTTCTCTATGTGCTTAAACAACACCCTACTAAGTGCACACTTGGTGCACAAAGCAACCCTGTCACCCTCTTACCCCTCCCGTTCTCCTACTCTACCAAGTATGTTTATTAACTGCTCTGAGAAAAAATAAAATTGCCACATGATCAGATGCTTATCATGTGGTCATTCCTTCGTGTCTTCTTGTCCCCATCCCCGGTCCTTAGGTCTCTTGCTCCAGGTTGATGTCTGGAGCAACTGGCGCCCAGCCGTGGGCTCAATAGACCTTTGTTCTGGAGTTTTCAGGGTGCATCAGAGGGACAGGCATGTCCATGCATAGAGAAGTCTGCGACACAGTCGAAAGTGACCCACGAAGGATTGCCGATTGCCTGACTCTGCCTTGGGTTGACCAGGATTCATGAACACCACCTAGGGAGAGGTGAGTAAAGGGACAAGAATTTAGCAACGAGGATTTGTGTCTTTCCAAGATGAAGGAGTTCCTCAAGCTCAAGACACTGGGAATTAGAGTCAAGAAAAAGCAGTTACAAAAATTCCTTACTTTTGTGTGGAATATTTATCCTTGGTTCCCTCAGAAAGTTCCCCTCCCCATGCTTCCTGTCCTGAAACAAAGATAACTATGCCAAATCCTGATTCAGCCCCCCTAAAACCTTCCCTCTATCCCATTCTTGACAACCCCAAGGCCCTTGACCCCAGAGAGACTGTCACCCTCAAAGAGGAGGCTGCCTGCTATTCCAAGCCTGCTTCCCATTCCCTTATGGGTTAATAGTCATTTACAGTGGCTGCACACAGCAACTCCCATAAAAGATGGATCACTCTAGCTGCTGAGTGCAGGCCAGACTCCCCTGATTACTGGATGCAGTCTTTCCGTGCTCGGCCTCACCTTGGGTGGCTAGCAGTCAATTCAACCAAAATGACCCAGGTACAAGTTTTAAAGGGTTAATATGATGTTGCCATCTGTATGTCCCTAGTAATAGAATGTCTGTTCATGTATTTTGCCCATTTTCTGCTTGGATCATTTGCTTATGTCACAGTTAAGTTTTAAATAGTTTCTCAATCAGACATGTGGGTGTTTAAACTTTTTCATATAACTTGTACTAAAAACAGTCAGTACCTTTTATCAGTACTTAATGCATGGTCAATCACTGACAAAAGGATGTGGGGCTGGGAGTGGACCCAGTCTGTGGAAAAAAAGACTTCTATTTCTAACTTGTGCCTTCCCCTTTTAAGGAGCAGTGAGATCTACTGTGTTAATTCGAGTTTTCTGTTCTAAAACGGTTATGCAAACTTTGTAATTTAACAACCACCCAGATTATAATGGTTTTAAGAACATGAGGGCATTTTATTTTGCTATCAGTTATCCGTTCCCTCAGCGTAGACAGAGGGACAATCTAGACAGTTTCTGCCAAAAAACTCTGCTGCCAGACATAATTCATTTACTGTTTTGCCTTTTATTTTGGTCACAGGACAGTTTTCTTCTCTCACTCGTTCTGTTATGCATGGATTGTTTGAATAATGTTTTGCCTTCCCAGGGCCTGGTACGGCCCACATTACATGCAAAAATCCTGCCTGTCCCATCTGCACCAGATCTACATTCTTGCCAATGATAGTTTTAAGTTACTCTGTCTCTTTAAATGTTCTATCTTTTTGCTAAGTTAAAACCAGTTACAGTCAGACTTGAGGGCTCCGAGTAAAACATCCTTCCACAGCCTCTCAGTCTGAATCCAGTTCTACAGAGAGATCCTACACTGTCATTTTAGTCACACTAAGTACAAATTGTTTTATAATAAGGCTAAACCTTATTCAGTCCCCTGTATATGCTTTCAAATGTTAAGCTTAAAACAAATAACTAAAAACAAAGCTGTTTATCCAGATTTACCTAGACAAAACTCTTGATGCTTCCAGAGATCTACAAAATGTGGCTTTTAAAATGTTAACTAAAACACTTATAATATCAGAGAATTCCAGATCCTGAAAATGGCTCATGGTCTCCAAAGAAGATTACAGGACACCTTGGTGTCTACACAACACTGACCAGGGCACAGGATGCCCCAGTGCATACCTGCTACCAGGACCTGGCCCAAACTGTGAACAAGCAACAGTACATTGGAGAATTGATTGTATCCCTTTTGCCTAGACAAAATAAGGTCAGTTTTTCCATGTCCCTTTTCTGCAGATGGAAAACTCTCACTTTGTAGGCCTGGGAAAGATTGATGCTGTTCTTTGCTGCTTCTACCTACTAATAGAGACTTGGGTATGGCTAACTGTATGTGGACTAGACCTTGTCATTTTTAATAGATTCAGAAACTGAATAAAATTTTCCTTCTCAGATCTCTGATAGTATTAATGGTTAAACTGTAGCCAGCTTAATAGCTCATTTAATAAAGTTCTGATAAGCTGATAGAGCAATGACTACCTGCTCTTCAGTCATAAGTTCAAGGTTTTTAGATTTATTTGGGTTGTCATCTAAATATAATCTTAAAGGGCTTTTCATCAGGCCAAAGGCAACTCTGTCAAATCTATGCCTGACTCACCGGACAGAAGAAAAATGTACAAGCTTCTAAATCAAACCTGTTGCTTTTACTAGAACTCAAAGTTATGAGTCTGTTTCTGCTGTTTTACAGATACCTGATGTCTGCTTTTTCTGAAATGTAGGTTTTGATACAGCTTGATAATACTAATGTGTCTAAAACTTCTAAGTCCTTTTATATAATAAAGTCCATATAGGTTTCAGAGAATCAAAAGTCATGAAGCTTGGATCCACTTCTCACACGTCAAAAGGACTCCTGATAGGTACAACTTTTTGTTATCCCACCTGTCTGTTCCTGAGAATGGTAATTTATCCCCTTGTCTTGGGACTCCTGCCCTTCCAGATCACTAAAACTATGAACCTAAGTGTTCTAATTAGGTATATAAGTTTTAATTACTGTTCCCAACTTAAACATGTCTCAAACAGATTTCCAGTTCTGGTTTCCACATCTTGCAGATGCATTGGAGCATTAGTTGATGACTACAGCCTGCTCATAAAGACAAAGAGCTCTAACCTTGCTGTGGATGTAAACCAGTCCAGCCCATGTGAAAGCTCCCTGTTTCTTCAACAGAGTCTGCCAACAAGATACTTCTGATAAATACCCCACGGCCTAAATTCCCTCTTTGCTTTTGCCTAGCATTTCAGCCTACATGGGCCACTGACTATGACACCCCAAAGTCACAGGAAGTAGGACAGAAAAGAATACGTAGCCCCTTTTCCCTGGTTCAGATGCTAAGTCAAAGGAAAACTTCCTTACCTAGGGGACAAAATAAAAATAAACATTGTCCATTAGTAACCCAGGATTGGGTTACCTATAAGAAGAGGAGGGATGAAAGAGGTAAACTAAACTCAAGTGCTTCACTTCTAATTATTTAGAAATAAAGAGTACAGACCCTCACTCAGCCCCCTGCTTTAGCAGGGATGACAATCTACAGAAAAGACACACAGGCCTCCCACACACAGAAACTCCATATCCCTTGGCCTCCTGGAGACTAGGGACAAAACTGAGCACAAAGAAAATCAATTTCCCACATCACCCTGCAACAAACAGGTCATTGGATCTGGCTTATGAATAACCACCCCTGCCCATCCTATGCCTTCCCCTTCCCACTCTTCCCTTTGCAACACCACCTTAGTCCTCAGCTCCCCTGATGATTTTGCTGTCCCCCCAAATGTTTCTAACTGGGCCTGCCATGATGGTCTTATGCCCTGCCTTTCCATTCCACTTTTCCAGGAGGTTAGCTTCTGTGCATTGGTACAGGTCATTCCCTGCCTATCCTATTACTAGCCTGATTAATTCTTTCACTTCTGGGAAACCTCCCAATACCATTGTATACATAGAGAACCCACCACGGCTGTTATACTTGCGGTCCTTTTTGGAATTAGTGCAGTTGGAACCGGTACAGGCATCTCTGCCCTGGTGGCTAGTAAATCTAGCTATCAGGAACTCAGTGCCTCCATTGATAGAGATGTAAAGGAATTACAAAATCAAATAGACTACTTAGAAGATTCACACCAATCCCTGGCAGAAGTAGTCTTACAAAATATACAAGGCTTAGATTTACTCTTCCTCCAACAAGGGGGGTCTGTACGAGTCACTGAAAGAAAAATGTTTCTATGTCAATAGGTCAGGAGTCATCCGTGATAGTATGGCCAGGGTTTGAGAATGCTTAGCAGATAGATAGAGAGATAGAGAGAGGGACAGAGACAGAGACAGAGACAGAGAGGGACAGAGAGAGACAGAGAGAGAGAGAGAGAGAGAGAGAGGAAACAAGAATCCTAATATCAAAATTGGTTCTTCACATCTCCGTGGCTGACCACCCTCTTACTATCCCTTCTGGCACCCCTCATAGGCCTCCTTTTGGTGGTCTCTTTTGGACCATGGGCATTCCAAAATCTAATTAACTTTATCAAACAACAGGT
>NW_024430266.1:0-2207 GCF_017639785.1 Mesocricetus auratus
CCAGCAAGAACGACGCGGCACACTTAGGATCCTTCTGCAGAACAGCTTTAATGCGTCTTGAGAGGGAGAGCATAACCTTACAGAGCAGAGACCCGGGGAGCTAAAAGCCCAACCCTTATATAGCTCAGCAGTCCCAGCCTCGGACGTGTCATCTCCTGACTGGCTCCTGCTCGTCAGCCCATATGACGCCACGGGAGAGGCAGAGAGTAAGGGATGGAAAAGTAGCAGGCACATGCGCACCAAGGTTGTTTACTCCAACTGACAAAGGGTGTTGGCGCCATCTTGTAACGGAGAACGTGGGGGCGGCACCCCACATCTCCCCCTTTTTGTTTTAATAGCAAACAGGCTCTCCCAGGACATTAGAGGGTAGAGACAGTGGTTGAACTTCCCAAAGAACAAAATTAGTGAGACGTATACGAAACCTATCCCTAGATTCATCAAAATCCGGGATGCTTCCGACCTGTCCTCTGCCTTTTTCTGGGAAAAGGGAAAAAATACAGCAGGTAACCCTTATGCAGGACAACATGTCTCTCAGAGGAAAATGACTCTCTGTGCGATGCCTTTGCTCAACACCCCTCTTGGGAGGCCAGACTAAACACTCTACCCTGTGCAATGAACCTAAGTTCCAGGTGTGCAGGAGCTGTTCAGTCGGCAGCCTATTGCTTAAACATAGTCAACCAGATATTGGTTGACGCCCCTTGCTCGAGCGCAGCCAGTGCTTGTGCCATGACCACCTTATCTCTTTTGTTTTGGGTTCTGAGCTTGCAGACCAGCCAGAGAATAAACACTATTCCGCAGCATAGGACTGCTCCAAACAATCCCACCCCCACCCATTCTTTGAAATATTAAACAGCTGAAGAAATCCACGAAGACAATCCCTCCATGAAGGACAGGTCAAGGCGGGTAGAATTAATCTGAACAATGGCGACCCTCAATTATAGGTCCAATTCATTGCAATTAGTGCCATCAATGTCAAGTTGTTCCTCTTTGTCACGGGAATGTCTCGCCATCCTTTTGCTCCATAACGGTTCTGGTGAGTCGTTCTGGGACCCAAAAGGGATTTTCTTCATTCTGTGGAAAAACACAAACAGCTCCCCTGGATCTTATTAGAATAGGATCCGGGAGCACATCTTTCCATTTTACAAGTTCTCTGGGTCTTTGCGGATCCGAGCAATGCCTTGTTGCTGCATTTTGACCCTTATCATCCAGATTTTTAAAAATTCATAGTAAACAATGCCATGGCAATAGCCACTCTTGGTGTTGGGGGCAACTCCTTCATAATTCCCCCTTTTTGTTTTATTAGGTAAAACTTAAGTGTGCGATGTGCTCGCTCCACGATGCCTTGTCCCTGAGGATTGTAGGGCAGGCTTGTAGTATGTGTGACTTGCATTTGTGCAAGCTTCCAGTTCCTGAAAAGGGTATAAGCCTTCTCCCCTTTTTTGTTTATCTTCTAATGTCCCTCTTGGGGACTGTAAGGGCTCCCCCTTATCCTTAAATTTACCAGGGGGGTTATCTTTCTTAGTTACAACCGGTTTCTTTTTACGTGCAACTAACCTCTCACTACGCTTGGTTTCTGACATGCTAGATGGATTGAGAGGAGCCATGATAAAAATAAACACCTGCGGCTCGAATGAAACAAAAGTAACCACCGCGCGCAGCTCTTTTATATACAAGAGACTAAAGCACACAGTCAGGCACTGCCGCTTACCCTAACAATTGTAACAATTGTAGCAGAGGCTCCAATCCAAAGTCCCAGAATAGCATACCTCTCAGAGCGTAGTTACCTGAAGTTCTGAATCCTCCTTGAATCCAAGGGGTCTCCGATGGTGCTGACGATGATGAAGTCTCAAGTTCCCGGGTTTCGGCACCAGATGTCCCGCGCTACCGTCTCACCAGCAAGAACGACGCGGCACACTTAGGATCCTTCTGCAGAACAGCTTTAATGCGTCTTGAGAGGGAGAGCAAAACCTTACAGAGCAGAGACCTGGGGAGCTAAAAGCCCAACCCTTATATAGCTCAGCAGTCCCAGCCTCGGACGTGTCATCTCCTGACTGGCTCCTGCTCGTCAGCCCATATGACGCCACGGGAGAGGCAGAGAGTAAGGGATGGAAAAGTAGCAGGCACATGCGCACCAAGGTTGTTTACTCCAACTGACAACGGGTGTTGGCGCCATCTTGTAACGGAGAATGTGGGGGCGGCTCCCCACA